>NW_027175320.1:72500-372500 GCF_028021215.1 Eschrichtius robustus
CCCTTGACTGCTTCTGCCTCCAATAGATTTCCTAAGCACTAGTGTATTAAGGAACAGGTTAAAAAGAGAATCCTAATGTGATTTCAGGATAATGGGTGTGTTCCTTATCTTCTCCTAGTGTCTAAACTCTTCTCCATGGCTGGACCCCCAAATAATATTCCTTGACGTGCTAAGGGGTATCTAGAGAGTGGGATAGGTTTAATAACTACCCTAACCCTAACGCGTACCCTAACCCTAACACGTACCCTAATCCTAACCCGTACCCTAAACCGAGCCCTAACCTTCAAATTAACCCTAACCCTAACCCTAACCCATACCCTATGCCGTACTCGAACCCGTACCCTAAGCGGTATCCTAAAGCTAACCCTAACCCTAACACTAACCCTAACCCTAAGCTACCCTTGACTGCTTCTTCCTCCAATAGATTTCCTAAGCACTAGTGTTTTAAGGAACAGGTTAAAAAGAGAATCCTAATGTGATTTCTTGATAATGGGTGTGTTCCTTATCTTCTCCTAGTGTCTAAACTCTTCTCCATGGCTGGACCCCCAAATAATATTCCTTGACGTGCTAAGGGGTATCTAGAGAGTGGGATAGGTTTAATAACTACCCTAACCCTAACGCGTATCTAACCCTAACCTCTACCCTAACCCTAACACGTACACTAATCCAAACCCGTACCCTAAACCGAGCCCTAACCCTCAAACTAACCCTAACCCTAAACCTAACCCATACCCTACGCCGTACCCGAACCCGTACCCGAACCCGTACCCTAAGCCGTACCCTAACCGTAACCCTAACCCTAACCCTAACCCTAACCCTAAGCTACCCTTGACTGCTTCTGCCTCCAATAGATTTCCTAAGCACTAGTGTATTAAGGAACAGGTTAAAAAGAGAATCCTAATGTGACTTCAGAATAATGGGTGTGTTCCTTATCTTCTCCTAGTGTCTAAACTCTTCTCCATGGCTGGACCCCCAAATAATATTCCTTGACGTGCTAAGGGGTATCTAGAGAGTGGGATAGGTTTAATAACTACCCTAACCCTAACGCGTACCCTAACCCTAACCCCTACCCTAACCCTAACACGAACCCTAATCCTAACACGTACCCTAAACTGAGCCCTAACCTTCAAACTAACCCTAACCCTAACCCATACCCTACGCCGTACACGAACCCGTACCCGAAACCGTACCCTAAGCCGTACCCTAACCCTAACCCTAACCCTAACCCTAACCCTAAGCTACCCTTGACTGCTTCTGCCTCCAATAGATTTCCTAAGCACTAGTGTTTTAAGGAACAGGTTAAAAAGAGAATCCTAATGTGATTTCTTGATAATGGGTGTGTTCCTTATCTTCTCCTAGTGTCTAAACTCTTCTCCATGGCTGGACCCCCAAATAATATTCCTTGACGTGCTAAGGGGTATCTAGAGAGTGGGATAGGTTTAATAACTACCCTAACCCTAACGCGTACCCTAACCCTAACACGTGCCCTAATCCTAACCCGTACCCTAAACCGAGCCCTAACCCTCAAATTAACCCTAACCCTAACCCTAACCCATACCCTACGCCATACCCGAACCCGTACCCTAAGCGGTACCCTAAAGCTAACCCTAACCCTAACCCTAACCCTAACCCTAAGCTACCCTTGACTGCTTCTGCCTCCAATAGATTTCCTAAGCACTACTGTTTTAAGGAACAGGTTAAAAAGAGAATCCTAATGTGATTTCAGGATAATGGGTGTGTTCCTTATCTTCTCCTAGTGTCTAAACTCTTCTCCATTGCTGGACCCCCAAATAATATTCCTTGTCGTGCTAAGGGGTATCTAGAGAGTGGGATAGGTTTAATAACTACCCTAACCCTAACGCGTACCCTAATCCTAACCCCTACCCTAACCCTAACACGAACCCTAATCCTAACCCGTACCCTAAACCGAGCCCTAACCTTCAAACTAACCCTAACCCTAACCCTAACCCATACCCTACGCCGTACACGAACCCGTACCCGAACCCGTACCCTAAGCCGTACCCTAAGCCGTACCCTAACCCTAACCCTAACCCTAAACTACCCTTGACTGCTTCTGCCTCCAATAGATTTCCTAAGCACTAGTGTTTTAAGGAACAGGTTAAAAAGAGAATCCTAATGTGATTTCTTGATAATGTGTGTGTTCCTTATCTTCTCCTAGTGTCTAAACTATTCTCCATGGCTGGACCCCCAAATAATATTCTTTGACGTGCTAAGGGGTATCTAGGGAGTGGGATAGGTTTAATAACTACCCTAACCCTAACGCGTACCCTAACCCTAACCCCTAACCTAACCCTAACACGTACCCTAATCCTAACCCGTACCCTAAACCGAGCCCTAACCCTCAAACTAACCCTAACCCTAACCCTAACCCATACCCTATGCCGTACCCGAACCCGTACACTAAGCCTTACCCTAACAATAACCCTAACCCTAACCCTAAGCTACCCTTGACTGCTTCTGCCTCCAATAGATTTCCTAAGCACTAGTGTTTTAAGGAACAGGTTAAAAAGAGAATCCTAATGTGATTTCTTGATAATGTGTGTGTTCCTTATCTTCTCCTAGAGTCTAAACTCTTCTCCATGGCTGGACCCCCAAATAATATTCCTTGACGTGCTAAGGGGTATCTAGAGAGTGGGATAGGTTTAATAACTACCCTAACCCTAACGCGTACCCTAACCCTAAAACGTGCCCTAATCCTAACCCGTACCCTAAACCGAGCCCTAACCCTCAAATTAACCCTAACCCTAACCCTAACCCATACCCTACGCCGTACCCGAACCCGTACCCTAAGCGGTACCCTAAAGCTAACCCTAACCCTAACCCTAACCCTAACCCTAACCCTAAGCTACCCTTGACTGCTTCTGCCTCCAATAGATTTCCTAAGCACTAGTGTTTTAAGGAACAGGTTAAAAAGAGAATCCTAATGTGATTTCAGGATAATGGGTGTGTTCCTTATCTTCTCCTAGTGTCTAAACTCTTCTCCATTGCTGGACCCCCAAATAATATTCCTTGTCGTGCTAAGGGGTATCTAGAGAGTGGGATAGGTTTAATAACTACCCTAACCCTAACGCGTACCCTAACCCTAACCCCTACCCTAACCCTAACACGAACCCTAATCCTAACCCGTACCCTAAACCGAGCCCTAACCTTCAAACGAACCCTAACCCTAACCCTAACCCATACCCTACGCCGTACACGAACCCGTACCCGAACCCGTACCCTAAGCCGTACCCTAACCCTAAACCTAACCCTAACCCTAACCCTAACCCTAAGCTACCCTTGACTGCTTCTGCCTCCAATAGATTTCCTAAGCACTAGTGTTTTAAGGAACAGGTTAAAAAGAGAATCCTAATGTGATTTCTTGATAATGGGTGTGTTCCTTATCTTCTCCTAGTGTCTAAACTCTTCTCCATGGCTGGACACCCAAATAATATTCCTTGACGTGCTAAGGGGTATCTAGAGAGTGGGATAGGTTTAATAACTACACTAACCCTAACGCGTACCCTAACCCTAACCCCTAACCTAACCCTAACACGTACCCTAATCGTAACCCGTAACCTAAACCGAGCCCTAACCCTCAAACTATCCCTAACCCTAACCCTAAACCATACCCTACGCCGTACCCGAACCCGTACCCGAACCCGTACCCTAAGCCGTACCCTAAGCCGTACCCTAACCCTAAACCTAACCCTAAGCTACCCTTGACTGCTTCTGCCTCCAATAGATTTCCTAAGCACTAGTGTTTTAAGGAACAGGTTAAAAAGAGAATCCTAATGTGATTTCTTGATAATGGGTGTGTTCCTTATCTTCTCCTAGTGTCTAAACTATTCTCCATGGCTGGACCCCCAAATAATATTCCTTGACGTTCTAAGGGGTATCTAGGGAGTGGGATAGGTTTAATAACTACCCTAACCCTAACGCGTACCCTAACCCTAACCCCTACCCTAACCCTAACACGTACCCTAATCCTAACCCATACCCTAAACCGAGCCCTAACCCTCAAACTAACCCTAACCCTAATCCTAACCCATACCCTATGCCGTACCCGAACCCGTACCCTAAGCCTTACCCTAACAATAACCCTAACCCTAACCCTAAGCTACCCTTGACTGCTTCTGCCTCCAATAGATTTCCTAAGCACTAGTGTTTTAAGGAACAGGTTAAAAAGAGAATCCTAATGTGATTTCTTGATAATGGGTGTGTTCCTTATCTTCTCCTAGTGTCTAAACTCTTCTCCATGGCTGGACCCCCAAATAATATTCCTTGACGTGCTAAGGGGTATCTAGAGAGTGGGATAGGTTTAATAACTACCCTAACCCTAACGCGTACCCTAACCCTAACCTCTACCCTTACCCTAAGACGTACACCAATCCTAACCCGTAACCTAAACCGAGCCCTAACCCTCAAACTAACCCTAACCCTAAACCTAACCCATACCCTACGCGGTACCCGAACCCGTACCCGAACCCGTACCCTAAGCCGTACCCTAACCCTAACCCTAACCCTTACCCTAAACCTAAGCTACCCTTGACTGCTTCTGCCTCCAATAGATTTCCTAAGCACTAGTGTATTAAGGAACAGGTTAAAAAGAGAATCCTAATGTGATTTCAGGATAATGGGTGTGTTCCTTATCTTCTCCTAGTGTCTAAACTCTTCTCCATGGCTGGACCCCCAAATAATATTCCTTGACGTGCTAAGGGGTATCTAGAGAGTGGGATAGGTTTAATAACTACCCTAACCCTAACGCGTACCCTAACCCTAACACGTACCCTAATCCTAACCCGTACCCTAAACCGAGCCCTAACCTTCAAATTAACCCTAACCCTAACCCTAACCCATACCCTATGCCGTACTCGAACCCGTACCCTAAGCGGTATCCTAAAGCTAACCCTAACCCTAACACTAACCCTAACCCTAAGCTACCCTTGACTGCTTCTTCCTCCAATAGATTTCCTAAGCACTAGTGTTTTAAGGAACAGGTTAAAAAGAGAATCCTAATGTGATTTCTTGATAATGGGTGTGTTCCTTATCTTCTCCTAGTGTCTAAACTCTTCTCCATGGCTGGACCCCCAAATAATATTCCTTGACGTGCTAAGGGGTATCTAGAGAGTGGGATAGGTTTAATAACTACCCTAACCCTAACGCGTATCTAACCCTAACCTCTACCCTAACCCTAACACGTACACAAATCCAAACCCGTACCCTAAACCGAGCCCTAACCCTCAAACTAACCCTAACCCTAAACCTAACCCATACCCTACGCCGTACCCGAACCCGTACCCGAACCCGTACCCTAAGCCGTACCCTAACCATAACCCTAACCCTAACCCTAACCCTAACCCTAAGCTACCCTTGACTGCTTCTGCCTCCAATAGATTTCCTAAGCACTAGTGTATTAAGGAACAGGTTAAAAGAGAATCCTAATGTGACTTCAGAATAATGGGTGTGTTCCTTATCTTCTCCTAGTGTCTAAACTCTTCTCCATGGCTGGACCCCCAAATAATATTCCTTGACGTGCTAAGGGGTATCTAGAGAGTGGGATAGGTTTAATAACTACCCTAACCCTAACGCGTACCCTAACCCTAACCCCTACCCTAACCCTAACACGAACCCTAATCCTAACACGTACCCTAAACTGAGCCCTAACCTTCAAACTAACCCTAACCCTAACCCATACCCTACGCCGTACACGAACCCGTACCCGAAACCGTACCCTAAGCCGTACCCTAACCCTAACCCTAACCCTAACCCTAACCCTAAGCTACCCTTGACTGCTTCTGCCTCCAATAGATTTCCTAAGCACTAGTGTTTTAAGGAACAGGTTAAAAAGAGAATCCTAATGTGATTTCTTGATAATGGGTGTGTTCCTTATCTTCTCCTAGTGTCTAAACTCTTCTCCATGGCTGGACCCCCAAATAATATTCCTTGACGTGCTAAGGGGTATCTAGAGAGTGGGATAGGTTTAATAACTACCCTAACCCTAACGCGTACCCTAACCCTAACACGTGCCCTAATCCTAACCCGTACCCTAAACCGAGCCCTAACCCTCAAATTAACCCTAACCCTAACCCTAACCCATACCCTACGCCGTACCCGAACCCGTACCCTAAGCGGTACCCTAAAGCTAACCCTAACCCTAACCCTAACCCTAACCCTAAGCTACCCTTGACTGCTTCTGCCTCCAATAGATTTCCTAAGCACTACTGTTTTAAGGAACAGGTTAAAAAGAGAATCCTAATGTGATTTCAGGATAATGGGTGTGTTCCTTATCTTCTCCTAGTGTCTAAACTCTTCTCCATTGCTGGACCCCCAAATAATATTCCTTGTCGTGCTAAGGGGTATCTAGAGAGTGGGATAGGTTTAATAACTACCCTAACCCTAACGCGTACCCTAACCCTAACCCCTACCCTAACCCTAACACGAACCCTAATCCTAACCCGTACCCTAAACCGAGCCCTAACCTTCAAACGAACCCTAACCCTAACCCTAACCCATACCCTACGCCGTACACGAACCCGTACCCGAACCCGTACCCTAAGCCGTACCCTAACCCTAAACCTAACCCTAACCCTAACCCTAACCCTAAGCTACCCTTGACTGCTTCTGCCTCCAATAGATTTCCTAAGCACTAGTGTTTTAAGGAACAGGTTAAAAAGAGAATCCTAATGTGATTTCTTGATAATGGGTGTGTTCCTTATCTTCTCCTAGTGTCTAAACTCTTCTCCATGGCTGGACACCCAAATAATATTCCTTGACGTGCTAAGGGGTATCTAGAGAGTGGGATAGGTTTAATAACTACACTAACCCTAACGCGTACCCTAACCCTAACCCCTAACCTAACCCTAACACGTACCCTAATCGTAACCCGTAACCTAAACCGAGCCCTAACCCTCAAACTATCCCTAACCCTAACCCTAAACCATACCCTACGCCGTACCCGAACCCGTACCCGAACCCGTACCCTAAGCCGTACCCTAAGCCGTACCCTAACCCTAAACCTAACCCTAAGCTACCCTTGACTGCTTCTGCCTCCAATAGATTTCCTAAGCACTAGTGTTTTAAGGAACAGGTTAAAAAGAGAATCCTAATGTGATTTCTTGATAATGGGTGTGTTCCTTATCTTCTCCTAGTGTCTAAACTATTCTCCATGGCTGGACCCCCAAATAATATTCCTTGACGTTCTAAGGGGTATCTAGGGAGTGGGATAGGTTTAATAACTACCCTAACCCTAACGCGTACCCTAACCCTAACCCCTACCCTAACCCTAACACGTACCCTAATCCTAACCCATAACCTAAACCGAGCCCTAACCCTCAAACTAACCCTAACCCTAATCCTAACCCATACCCTATGCCGTACCCGAACCCGTACCCTAAGCCTTACCCTAACAATAACCCTAACCCTAACCCTAAGCTACCCTTGACTGCTTCTGCCTCCAATAGATTTCCTAAGCACTAGTGTTTTAAGGAACAGGTTAAAAAGAGAATCCTAATGTGATTTCTTGATAATGGGTGTGTTCCTTATCTTCTCCTAGTGTCTAAACTCTTCTCCATGGCTGGACCCCCAAATAATATTCCTTGACGTGCTAAGGGGTATCTAGAGAGTGGGATAGGTTTAATAACTACCCTAACCCTAACGCGTACCCTAACCCTAACCTCTACCCTTACCCTAAGACGTACACCAATCCTAACCCGTAACCTAAACCGAGCCCTAACCCTCAAACTAACCCTAACCCTAAACCTAACCCATACCCTACGCGGTACCCGAACCCGTACCCGAACCCGTACCCTAAGCCGTACCCTAACCCTAACCCTAACCCTTACCCTAAACCTAAGCTACCCTTGACTGCTTCTGCCTCCAATAGATTTCCTAAGCACTAGTGTATTAAGGAACAGGTTAAAAAGAGAATCCTAATGTGATTTCAGGATAATGGGTGTGTTCCTTATCTTCTCCTAGTGTCTAAACTCTTCTCCATGGCTGGACCCCCAAATAATATTCCTTGACGTGCTAAGGGGTATCTAGAGAGTGGGATAGGTTTAATAACTACCCTAACCCTAACGCGTACCCTAACCCTAACACGTACCCTAATCCTAACCCGTACCCTAAACCGAGCCCTAACCTTCAAATTAACCCTAACCCTAACCCTAACCCATACCCTATGCCGTACTCGAACCCGTACCCTAAGCGGTATCCTAAAGCTAACCCTAACCCTAACACTAACCCTAACCCTAAGCTACCCTTGACTGCTTCTTCCTCCAATAGATTTCCTAAGCACTAGTGTTTTAAGGAACAGGTTAAAAAGAGAATCCTAATGTGATTTCTTGATAATGGGTGTGTTCCTTATCTTCTCCTAGTGTCTAAACTCTTCTCCATGGCTGGACCCCCAAATAATATTCCTTGACGTGCTAAGGGGTATCTAGAGAGTGGGATAGGTTTAATAACTACCCTAACCCTAACGCGTATCTAACCCTAACCTCTACCCTAACCCTAACACGTACACTAATCCAAACCCGTACCCTAAACCGAGCCCTAACCCTCAAACTAACCCTAACCCTAAACCTAACCCATACCCTACGCCGTACCCGAACCCGTACCCGAACCCGTACCCTAAGCCGTACCTAACCGTAACCCTAACCCTAACCCTAACCCTAACCCTAAGCTACCCTTGACTGCTTCTGCCTCCAATAGATTTCCTAAGCACTAGTGTATTAAGGAACAGGTTAAAAAGAGAATCCTAATGTGACTTCAGAATAATGGGTGTGTTCCTTATCTTCTCCTAGTGTCTAAACTCTTCTCCATGGCTGGACCCCCAAATAATATTCCTTGACGTGCTAAGGGGTATCTAGAGAGTGGGATAGGTTTAATAACTACCCTAACCCTAACGCGTACCCTAACCCTAACCCCTACCCTAACCCTAACACGAACCCTAATCCTAACACGTACCCTAAACTGAGCCCTAACCTTCAAACTAACCCTAACCCTAACCCATACCCTACGCCGTACACGAACCCGTACCCGAAACCGTACCCTAAGCCGTACCCTAACCCTAACCCTAACCCTAACCCTAACCCTAAGCTACCCTTGACTGCTTCTGCCTCCAATAGATTTCCTAAGCACTAGTGTTTTAAGGAACAGGTTAAAAAGAGAATCCTAATGTGATTTCTTGATAATGGGTGTGTTCCTTATCTTCTCCTAGTGTCTAAACTCTTCTCCATGGCTGGACCCCCAAATAATATTCCTTGACGTGCTAAGGGGTATCTAGAGAGTGGGATAGGTTTAATAACTACCCTAACCCTAACGCGTACCCTAACCCTAACACGTGCCCTAATCCTAACCCGTACCCTAAACCGAGCCCTAACCCTCAAATTAACCCTAACCCTAACCCTAACCCATACCCTACGCCGTACCCGAACCCGTACCCTAAGCGGTACCCTAAAGCTAACCCTAACCCTAACCCTAACCCTAACCCTAAGCTACCCTTGACTGCTTCTGCCTCCAATAGATTTCCTAAGCACTACTGTTTTAAGGAACAGGTTAAAAAGAGAATCCTAATGTGATTTCAGGATAATGGGTGTGTTCCTTATCTTCTCCTAGTGTCTAAACTCTTCTCCATTGCTGGACCCCCAAATAATATTCCTTGTCGTGCTAAGGGGTATCTAGAGAGTGGGATAGGTTTAATAACTACCCTAACCCTAACGCGTTCCCTAACCCTAACCCCTACCCTAACCCTAACACGAACCCTAATCCTAACCCGTACCCTAAACCGAGCCCTAACCTTCAAACTAACCCTAACCCTAACCCTAACCCATACCCTACGCCGTACACGAACCCGTACCCGAACCCGTACCCTAAGCCGTACCCTAACCCAAACCCTAACCCTAACCCTAACCCTAAGCTACCCTTGACTGCTTCTGCCTCCAATAGATTTCCTAAGCACTAGTGTTTTAAGGAACAGGTTAAAAAGAGAATCCTAATGTGATTTCTTGATAATGGGTGTGTTCCTTATCTTCTCCTAGTGTCTAAACTCTTCTCCATGGCTGGACACCCAAATAATATTCCTTGACGTGCTAAGGGGTATCTAGAGAGTGGGATAGGTTTAATAACTACACTAACCCTAACGCGTACCCTAACCCTAACCCCTACCCTAACCCTAACACGTACCCTAATCCTAACCCATACCCTAAACCGAGCCCTAACCCTCAAACTAACCCTAACCCTAATCCTAACCCATACCCTATGCCGTACCCGAACCCGTACCCTAAGCCTTACCCTAACAATAACCCTAACCCTAACCCTAAGCTACCCTTGACTGCTTCTGCCTCCAATAGAATTCCTAAGCACTAGTGTTTTAAGGAACAGCTTAAAAAGAGAATCCTAATGTGATTTCAGGATAATGGGTGTGTTCCTTATCTTCTCCTAGTGTCTAAACTCTTCTCCATGGCTGGACCCCCAAATAATATTCCTTGACGTGCTAAGGGGTATCTAGAGAGTGGGATAGGTTTAATAACTACCCTAACCCTAACGCGTACCCTAAACCTAACACGTACCCTAATCCTAACCCGTACACTAAACCGAGCCCTAACCCTCAAATTAACCCTAACCCTAACCCTAACCCATACCCTACGCCGTACCCGAACCCGTACCCTAAGCGGTATCCTAAAGCTAACCCTAACCCTAACCCTAACCCTAACCCTAAGCTACCCTTGACTGCTTCTGCCTCCAATAGATTTCCTAAGCAATAGTGTTTTAAGGAACAGGTTAAAAAGAGAATCCTATTGTGATTTCTTGATAATGGGTGTGTTCCTTATCTTCTCCTAGTGTCTAAACTCTTCTCCATGGCTGGACCCCCAAATAATATTCCTTGACGTGCTAAGGGGTATCTAGAGAGTGGGATAGGTTTAATAACTACCCTAATCCTAACGCGTACCCTAACCCTAACCCCTACCCTAACCCTAACACGAAACCTAATCCTAACCCGTACCCTAAACCGAGCCCTAACCTTCAAACTAACCCTAACCCTAACCCTAACCCATACCCTACGCCGTACACGAACCCGTACCCGAACCCGTACCCTAAGCCGTACCCTAACCCTAACCCTAACCCTAACCCTAATCTACCCTTGACTGCTTCTGCCTCCAATAGATTTCCTAAGCACTAGTGTTTTAAGGAACAGGTTAAAAAGAGAATCCTAATGTTATTTCTTGATAATGGGTGTGTTCCTTATCTTCTCCTAGTGTCTAAACTCTTCTCCATGGCTGGACACCCAAATAATATTCCTTGACGTGCTAAGGGGTATCTAGAGAGTGGGATAGGTTTAATAACTACACTAACCCTAACGCGTACCCTAACCCAAACCCCTAACCTAACCCTAACACGTACCCTAATCGTAACCCGTAACCTAAACCGAGCCCTAACCCTCAAACTATCCCTAACCCTAACCCTAACCCATACCCTACGCCGTACCCGAACCCGTACCCGAACCCGTACCCTAAGCCGTACCCTAAGCCGTACCCTAACCCTAACCCTAACCCTAAGCTACCCTTGACTTCTTCTGCCTCCAATAGATTTCCTAAGCACTAGTGTTTTAAGGAACAGGTTAAAAAGAGAATCCTAATGTGATTTCTTGATAATGGGTGTGTTCCTTATCTTCTCCTAGTGTCTAAACTCTTCTCCATGGCTGGACCCCCAAATAATATTCCTTGACGTGCTAAGGGGTATCTAGAGAGTGGGATAGGTTTAATAACTACCCTAACCCTAACGCGTACCCTAACCCTAACACGTGCCCTAATCCTAACCCGTACCCTAAACCGATCCCTAACCCTCAAATTAACCCTAACCCTAACCCTAACCCATACCCTACGCCGTACCCGAACCCGTACCCTAAGCGGTATCCTAAAGCTAACCCTAACCCTAACACTAACCCTAACCCTAAGCTACCCTTGACTGCTTCTTCCTCCAATAGATTTCCTAAGCACTAGTGTTTTAAGGAACAGGTTAAAAAGAGAATCCTAATGTGACTTCAGAATAATGGGTGTGTTCCTTATCTTCTCCTAGTGTCTAAACTCTTCTCCATGGCTGGACCCCCAAATAATATTCCTTGACGTGCTAAGGGGTATCTAGAGAGTGGGAAAAGTTTAATAACTACCCTAACCCTAACGCGTATCTAACCCTAACCTCTACCCTAACCCTAACACGTACACTAATCCAAACCCGTACCCTAAACCGAGCCCTATCCCTCAAACTAACCCTAACCCTAAACCTAACCCATACCCTACGCCGTACCCGAACCCGTACCCGAACCCGTACCCTAAGCCGTACCCTAACCGTAACCCTAACCCTAACCCTAACCCTAACCCTAAGCTACCCTTGACTGCTTCTGCCTCCAATAGATTTCCTAAGCACTAGTGTATTAAGGAACAGGTTAAAAAGAGAATCCTAATGTGACTTCAGAATAATGGGTGTGTTCCTTATCTTCTCCTAGTGTCTAAACTCTTCTCCATGGCTGGACCCCCAAATAATATTCCTTGACGTGCTAAGGGGTATCTAGAGAGTGGGATAGGTTTAATAACTACCCTAACCCTAACGCGTACCCTAACCCAAACCCCTAACCTAACCCTAACACGTACCCTAATCGTAACCCGTAACCTAAACCGAGCCCTAACCCTCAAACTATCCCTAACCCTAACCCTAACCCATACCCTACGCCGTACCCGAACCCGTACCCGAACCCGTACCCTAAGCCGTACCCTAAGCCGTACCCTAACCCTAACCCTAACCCTAAGCTACCCTTGACTGCTTCTGCCTCCAATAGATTTCCTAAGCACTAGTGTTTTAAGGAACAGGTTAAAAAGAGAATCCTAATGTGATTTCTTGATAATGGGTGTGTTCCTTATCTTCTCCTAGTGTCTAAACTCTTCTCCATGGCTGGACCCCCAAATAATATTCCTTGACGTGCTAAGGGGTATCTAGAGAGTGGGATAGGTTTAATAACTACCCTAACCCTAACGCGTACCCTAACCCTAACACGTGCCCTAATCCTAACCCGTACCCTAAACCGATCCCTAACCCTCAAATTAACCCTAACCCTAACCCTAACCCATACCCTACGCCGTACCCGAACCCGTACCCTAAGCGGTATCCTAAAGCTAACCCTAACCCTAACACTAACCCTAACCCTAAGCTACCCTTGACTGCTTCTTCCTCCAATAGATTTCCTAAGCACTAGTGTTTTAAGGAACAGGTTAAAAAGAGAATCCTAATGTGACTTCAGAATAATGGGTGTGTTCCTTATCTTCTCCTAGTGTCTAAACTCTTCTCCATGGCTGGACCCCCAAATAATATTCCTTGACGTGCTAAGGGGTATCTAGAGAGTGGGATAGGTTTAATAACTACCCTAACCCTAACGCGTATCTAACCCTAACCTCTACCCTAACCCTAACACGTACACTAATCCAAACCCGTACCCTAAACCGAGCCCTATCCCTCAAACTAACCCTAACCCTAAACCTAACCCATACCCTACGCCGTACCCGAACCCGTACCCGAACCCGTACCCTAAGCCGTACCCTAACCGTAACCCTAACCCTAACCCTAACCCTAACCCTAAGCTACCCTTGACTGCTTCTGCCTCCAATAGATTTCCTAAGCACTAGTGTATTAAGGAACAGGTTAAAAAGAGAATCCTAATGTGACTTCAGAATAATGGGTGTGTTCCTTATCTTCTCCTAGTGTCTAAACTCTTCTCCATGGCTGGACCCCCAAATAATATTCCTTGACGTGCTAAGGGGTATCTAGAGAGTGGGATAGGTTTAATAACTACCCTAACCCTAACGCGTACCCTAACCCTAACCCCTACCCTAACCCTAACACGAACCCTAATCCTAACACGTACCCTAAACTGAGCCCTAACCTTCAAACTAACCCTAACCCTAACCCATACCCTACGCCGTACACGAACCCGTACCCGAACCCGTACCCTAAGCCGTACCCTAAGCCGTACCCTAACCCTAACCCTAACCCTAAGCTACCCTTGACTTCTTCTGCCTCCAATAGATTTCCTAAGCACTAGTGTTTTAAGGAACAGGTTAAAAAGAGAATCCTAATGTGATTTCTTGATAATGGGTGTGTTCCTTATCTTCTCCTAGTGTCTAAACTCTTCTCCATGGCTGGACACCCAAATAATATTCCTTGACGTGCTAAGGGGTATCTAGAGAGTGGGATAGGTTTAATAACTACACTAACCCTAACGCGTACCCTAACCCTAACCCCTACCCTAACCCTAACACGTACCCTAATCCTAACCCATACCCTAAACCGAGCCCTAACCCTCAAACTAACCCTAACCCTAATCCTAACCCATACCCTATGCCGTACCCGAACCCGTACCCTAAGCCTTACCCTAACAATAACCCTAACCCTAACCCTAAGCTACCCTTGACTGCTTCTGCCTCCAATAGAATTCCTAAGCACTAGTGTTTTAAGGAACAGCTTAAAAAGAGAATCCTAATGTGATTTCAGGATAATGGGTGTGTTCCTTATCTTCTCCTAGTGTCTAAACTCTTCTCCATGGCTGGACCCCCAAATAATATTCCTTGACGTGCTAAGGGGTATCTAGAGAGTGGGATAGGTTTAATAACTACCCTAACCCTAACGCGTACCCTAAACCTAACACGTACCCTAATCCTAACCCGTACACTAAACCGAGCCCTAACCCTCAAATTAACCCTAACCCTAACCCTAACCCATACCCTACGCCGTACCCGAACCCGTACCCTAAGCGGTATCCTAAAGCTAACCCTAACCCTAACCCTAACCCTAACCCTAAGCTACCCTTGACTGCTTCTGCCTCCAATAGATTTCCTAAGCAATAGTGTTTTAAGGAACAGGTTAAAAAGAGAATCCTATTGTGATTTCTTGATAATGGGTGTGTTCCTTATCTTCTCCTAGTGTCTAAACTCTTCTCCATGGCTGGACCCCCAAATAATATTCCTTGACGTGCTAAGGGGTATCTAGAGAGTGGGATAGGTTTAATAACTACCCTAATCCTAACGCGTACCCTAACCCTAACCCCTACCCTAACCCTAACACGAAACCTAATCCTAACCCGTACCCTAAACCGAGCCCTAACCTTCAAACTAACCCTAACCCTAACCCTAACCCATACCCTACGCCGTACACGAACCCGTACCCGAACCCGTACCCTAAGCCGTACCCTAACCCTAACCCTAACCCTAACCCTAATCTACCCTTGACTGCTTCTGCCTCCAATAGATTTCCTAAGCACTAGTGTTTTAAGGAACAGGTTAAAAAGAGAATCCTAATGTTATTTCTTGATAATGGGTGTGTTCCTTATCTTCTCCTAGTGTCTAAACTCTTCTCCATGGCTGGACACCCAAATAATATTCCTTGACGTGCTAAGGGGTATCTAGAGAGTGGGATAGGTTTAATAACTACACTAACCCTAACGCGTACCCTAACCCAAACCCCTAACCTAACCCTAACACGTACCCTAATCGTAACCCGTAACCTAAACCGAGCCCTAACCCTCAAACCATCCCTAACCCTAACCCTAACCCATACCCTACGCCGTACCCGAACCCGTACCCGAACCCGTACCCTAAGCCGTACCCTAAGCCGTACCCTAACCCTAACCCTAACCCTAAGCTACCCTTGACTTCTTCTGCCTCCAATAGATTTCCTAAGCACTAGTGTTTTAAGGAACAGGTTAAAAAGAGAATCCTAATGTGATTTCTTGATAATGGGTGTGTTCCTTATCTTCTCCTAGTGTCTAAACTCTTCTCCATGGCTGGACCCCCAAATAATATTCCTTGACGTGCTAAGGGGTATCTAGAGAGTGGGATAGGTTTAATAACTACCCTAACCCTAACGCGTACCCTAACCCTAACACGTGCCCTAATCCTAACCCGTACCCTAAACCGATCCCTAACCCTCAAATTAACCCTAACCCTAACCCTAACCCATACCCTACGCCGTACCCGAACCCGTACCCTAAGCGGTATCCTAAAGCTAACCCTAACCCTAACACTAACCCTAACCCTAAGCTACCCTTGACTGCTTCTTCCTCCAATAGATTTCCTAAGCACTAGTGTTTTAAGGAACAGGTTAAAAAGAGAATCCTAATGTGACTTCAGAATAATGGGTGTGTTCCTTATCTTCTCCTAGTGTCTAAACTCTTCTCCATGGCTGGACCCCCAAATAATATTCCTTGACGTGCTAAGGGGTATCTAGAGAGTGGGATAGGTTTAATAACTACCCTAACCCTAACGCGTATCTAACCCTAACCTCTACCCTAACCCTAACACGTACACTAATCCAAACCCGTACCCTAAACCGAGCCCTATCCCTCAAACTAACCCTAACCCTAAACCTAACCCATACCCTACGCCGTACCCGAACCCGTACCCGAACCCGTACCCTAAGCCGTACCCTAACCGTAACCCTAACCCTAACCCTAACCCTAACCCTAAGCTACCCTTGACTGCTTCTGCCTCCAATAGATTTCCTAAGCACTAGTGTATTAAGGAACAGGTTAAAAAGAGAATCCTAATGTGACTTCAGAATAATGGGTGTGTTCCTTATCTTCTCCTAGTGTCTAAACTCTTCTCCATGGCTGGACCCCCAAATAATATTCCTTGACGTGCTAAGGGGTATCTAGAGAGTGGGATAGGTTTAATAACTACCCTAACCCTAACGCGTACCCTAACCCAAACCCCTAACCTAACCCTAACACGTACCCTAATCGTAACCCGTAACCTAAACCGAGCCCTAACCCTCAAACTATCCCTAACCCTAACCCTAACCCATACCCTACGCCGTACCCGAACCCGTACCCGAACCCGTACCCTAAGCCGTACCCTAAGCCGTACCCTAACCCTAACCCTAACCCTAAGCTACCCTTGACTGCTTCTGCCTCCAATAGATTTCCTAAGCACTAGTGTTTTAAGGAACAGGTTAAAAAGAGAATCCTAATGTGATTTCTTGATAATGGGTGTGTTCCTTATCTTCTCCTAGTGTCTAAACTCTTCTCCATGGCTGGACCCCCAAATAATATTCCTTGACGTGCTAAGGGGTATCCAGAGAGTGGGATAGGTTTAATAACTACCCTAACCCTAACGCGTACCCTAACCCTAACACGTGCCCTAATCCTAACCCGTACCCTAAACCGATCCCTAACCCTCAAATTAACCCTAACCCTAACCCTAACCCATACCCTACGCCGTACCCGAACCCGTACCCTAAGCGGTATCCTAAAGCTAACCCTAACCCTAACACTAAACCTAACCCTAAGCTACCCTTGACTGCTTCTTCCTCCAATAGATTTCCTAAGCACTAGTGTTTTAAGGAACAGGTTAAAAAGAGAATCCTAATGTGACTTCAGAATAATGGGTGTGTTCCTTATCTTCTCCTAGTGTCTAAACTCTTCTCCATGGCTGGACCCCCAAATAATATTCCTTGACGTGCTAAGGGGTATCTAGAGAGTGGGATAGGTTTAATAACTACCCTAACCCTAACGCGTATCTAACCCTAACCTCTACCCTAACCCTAACACGTACACTAATCCAAACCCGTACCCTAAACCGAGCCCTATCCCTCAAACTAACCCTAACCCTAAACCTAACCCATACCCTACGCCGTACCCGAACCCGTACCCGAACCCGTACCCTAAGCCGTACCCTAACCGTAACCCTAACCCTAACCCTAACCCTAACCCTAAGCTACCCTTGACTGCTTCTGCCTCCAATAGATTTCCTAAGCACTAGTGTATTAAGGAACAGGTTAAAAAGAGAATCCTAATGTGACTTCAGAATAATGGGTGTGTTCCTTATCTTCTCCTAGTGTCTAAACTCTTCTCCATGGCTGGACCCCCAAATAATATTCCTTGACGTGCTAAGGGGTATCTAGAGAGTGGGATAGGTTTAATAACTACCCTAACCCTAACGCGTACCCTAACCCTAACCCCTACCCTAACCCTAACACGAACCCTAATCCTAACACGTACCCTAAACTGAGCCCTAACCTTCAAACTAACCCTAACCCTAACCCATACCCTACGCCGTACACGAACCCGTACCCGAAACCGTACCCTAAGCCGTACCCTAACCCTAACCCTAACCCTAACCCTAACCCTAAGCTACCCTTGACTGCTTCTGCCTCCAATAGATTTCCTAAGCACTAGTGTTTTAAGGAACAGGTTAAAAAGAGAATCCTAATGTGATTTCTTGATAATGGGTGTGTTCCTTATCTTCTCCTAGTGTCTAAACTCTTCTCCATGGCTGGACCCCCAAATAATATTCCTTGACGTGCTAAGGGGTATCTAGAGAGTGGGATAGGTTTAATAACTACCCTAACCCTAACGCGTACCCTAACCCTAACACGTGCCCTAATCCTAACCCGTACCCTAAACCGAGCCCTAACCCTCAAATTAACCCTAACCCTAACCCTAACCCATACTCTACGCCGTACCCGAACCCGTACCCTAAGCGGTACCCTAAAGCTAACCCTAACCCTAACCCTAACCCTAACCCTAAGCTACCCTTGACTGCTTCTGCCTCCAATAGATTTCCTAAGCACTACTGTTTTAAGGAACAGGTTAAAAAGAGAATCCTAATGTGATTTCAGGATAATGGGTGTGTTCCTTATCTTCTCCTAGTGTCTAAACTCTTCTCCATTGCTGGACCCCCAAATAATATTCCTTGTCGTGCTAAGGGGTATCTAGAGAGTGGGATAGGTTTAATAACTACCCTAACCCTAACGCGTACCCTAACCCTAACCCCTACCCTAACCCTAACACGAACCCTAATCCTAACCCGTACCCTAAACCGAGCCCTAACCTTCAAACGAACCCTAACCCTAACCCTAACCCATACCCTACGCCGTACACGAACCCGTACCCGAACCCGTACCCTAAGCCGTACCCTAACCCTAAACCTAACCCTAACCCTAACCCTAACCCTAAGCTACCCTTGACTGCTTCTGCCTCCAATAGATTTCCTAAGCACTAGTGTTTTAAGGAACAGGTTAAAAAGAGAATCCTAATGTGATTTCTTGATAATGGGTGTGTTCCTTATCTTCTCCTAGTGTCTAAACTCTTCTCCATGGCTGGACACCCAAATAATATTCCTTGACGTGCTAAGGGGTATCTAGAGAGTGGGATAGGTTTAATAACTACACTAACCCTAACGCGTACCCTAACCCTAACCCCTAACCTAACCCTAACACGTACCCTAATCGTAACCCGTAACCTAAACCGAGCCCTAACCCTCAAACTATCCCTAACCCTAACCCTAAACCATACCCTACGCCGTACCCGAACCCGTACCCGAACCCGTACCCTAAGCCGTACCCTAAGCCGTACCCTAACCCTAAACCTAACCCTAAGCTACCCTTGACTGCTTCTGCCTCCAATAGATTTCCTAAGCACTAGTGTTTTAAGGAACAGGTTAAAAAGAGAATCCTAATGTGATTTCTTGATAATGGGTGTGTTCCTTATCTTCTCCTAGTGTCTAAACTATTCTCCATGGCTGGACCCCCAAATAATATTCCTTGACGTTCTAAGGGGTATCTAGGGAGTGGGATAGGTTTAATAACTACCCTAACCCTAACGCGTACCCTAACCCTAACCCCTACCCTAACCCTAACACGTACCCTAATCCTAACCCATACCCTAAACCGAGCCCTAACCCTCAAACTAACCCTAACCCTAATCCTAACCCATACCCTATGCCGTACCCGAACCCGTACCCTAAGCCTTACCCTAACAATAACCCTAACCCTAACCCTAAGCTACCCTTGACTGCTTCTGCCTCCAATAGATTTCCTAAGCACTAGTGTTTTAAGGAACAGGTTAAAAAGAGAATCCTAATGTGATTTCTTGATAATGGGTGTGTTCCTTATCTTCTCCTAGTGTCTAAACTCTTCTCCATGGCTGGACCCCCAAATAATATTCCTTGACGTGCTAAGGGGTATCTAGAGAGTGGGATAGGTTTAATAACTACCCTAACCCTAACGCGTACCCTAACCCTAACCTCTACCCTTACCCTAAGACGTACACCAATCCTAACCCGTAACCTAAACCGAGCCCTAACCCTCAAACTAACCCTAACCCTAAACCTAACCCATACCCTACGCGGTACCCGAACCCGTACCCGAACCCGTACCCTAAGCCGTACCCTAACCCTAACCCTAACCCTTACCCTAAACCTAAGCTACCCTTGACTGCTTCTGCCTCCAATAGATTTCCTAAGCACTAGTGTATTAAGGAACAGGTTAAAAAGAGAATCCTAATGTGATTTCAGGATAATGGGTGTGTTCCTTATCTTCTCCTAGTGTCTAAACTCTTCTCCATGGCTGGACCCCCAAATAATATTCCTTGACGTGCTAAGGGGTATCTAGAGAGTGGGATAGGTTTAATAACTACCCTAACCCTAACGCGTACCCTAACACTAACACGTACCCTAATCCTAACCCGTACCCTAAACCGAGCCCTAACCTTCAAATTAACCCTAACCCTAACCCTAACCCATACCCTATGCCGTACTCGAACCCGTACCCTAAGCGGTATCCTAAAGCTAACCCTAACCCTAACACTAACCCTAACCCTAAGCTACCCTTGACTGCTTCTTCCTCCAATAGATTTCCTAAGCACTAGTGTTTTAAGGAACAGGTTAAAAAGAGAATCCTAATGTGATTTCTTGATAATGGGTGTGTTCCTTATCTTCTCCTAGTGTCTAAACTCTTCTCCATGGCTGGACCCCCAAATAATATTCCTTGACGTGCTAAGGGGTATCTAGTGAGTGGGATAGGTTTAATAACTACCCTAACCCTAACGCGTATCTAACCCTAACCTCTACCCTAACCCTAACACGTACACTAATCCAAACCCGTACCCTAAACCGAGCCCTAACCCTCAAACTAACCCTAACCCTAAACCTAACCCATACCCTACGCCGTACCCGAACCCGTACCCGAACCCGTACCCTAAGCCGTACCCTAACCGTAACCCTAACCCTAACCCTAACCCTAACCCTAAGCTACCCTTGACTGCTTCTGCCTCCAATAGATTTCCTAAGCACTAGTGTATTAAGGAACAGGTTAAAAAGAGAATCCTAATGTGACTTCAGAATAATGGGTGTGTTCCTTATCTTCTCCTAGTGTCTAAACTCTTCTCCATGGCTGGACCCCCAAATAATATTCCTTGACGTGCTAAGGGGTATCTAGAGAGTGGGATAGGTTTAATAACTACCCTAACCCTAACGCGTACCCTAACCCTAACACGTGCCCTAATCCTAACCCGTACCCTAAACCGAGCCCTAACCCTCAAATTAACCCTAACCCTAACCCTAACCCATACCCTACGCCGTACCCGAACCCGTACCCTAAGCGGTACCCTAAAGCTAACCCTAACCCTAACCCTAACCCTAACCCTAAGCTACCCTTGACTGCTTCTGCCTCCAATAGATTTCCTAAGCACTACTGTTTTAAGGAACAGGTTAAAAAGAGAATCCTAATGTGATTTCAGGATAATGGGTGTGTTCCTTATCTTCTCCTAGTGTCTAAACTCTTCTCCATTGCTGGACCCCCAAATAATATTCCTTGTCGTGCTAAGGGGTATCTAGAGAGTGGGATAGGTTTAATAACTACCCTAACCCTAACGCGTTCCCTAACCCTAACCCCTACCCTAACCCTAACACGAACCCTAATCCTAACCCGTACCCTAAACCGAGCCCTAACCTTCAAACTAACCCTAACCCTAACCCTAAACCATACCCTACGCCGTACACGAACCCGTACCCGAACCCGTACCCTAAGCCGTACCCTAACCCAAACCCTAACCCTAACCCTAACCCTAAGCTACCCTTGACTGCTTCTGCCTCCAATAGATTTCCTAAGCACTAGTGTTTTAAGGAACATGTTAAAAAGAGAATCCTAATGTGATTTCTTGATAATGGGTGTGTTCCTTATCTTCTCCTAGTGTCTAAACTCTTCTCCATGGCTGGACACCCAAATAATATTCCTTGACGTGCTAAGGGGTATCTAGAGAGTGGGATAGGTTTAATAACTACACTAACCCTAACGCGTACCCTAACCCTAACCCCTACCCTAACCCTAACACGTACCCTAATCCTAACCCATACCCTAAACCGAGCCCTAACCCTCAAACTAACCCTAACCCTAATCCTAACCCATACCCTATGCCGTACCCGAACCCGTACCCTAAGCCTTACCCTAACAATAACCCTAACCCTAACCCTAAGCTACCCTTGACTGCTTCTGCCTCCAATAGAATTCCTAAGCACTAGTGTTTTAAGGAACAGCTTAAAAAGAGAATCCTAATGTGATTTCAGGATAATGGGTGTGTTCCTTATCTTCTCCTAGTGTCTAAACTCTTCTCCATGGCTGGACCCCCAAATAATATTCCTTGACGTGCTAAGGGGTATCTAGAGAGTGGGATAGGTTTAATAACTACCCTAACCCTAACGCGTACCCTAAACCTAACACGTACCCTAATCCTAACCCGTACACTAAACCGAGCCCTAACCCTCAAATTAACCCTAACCCTAACCCTAACCCATACCCTACGCCGTACCCGAACCCGTACCCTAAGCGGTATCCTAAAGCTAACCCTAACCCTAACCCTAACCCTAACCCTAAGCTACCCTTGACTGCTTCTGCCTCCAATAGATTTCCTAAGCAATAGTGTTTTAAGGAACAGGTTAAAAAGAGAATCCTATTGTGATTTCTTGATAATGGGTGTGTTCCTTATCTTCTCCTAGTGTCTAAACTCTTCTCCATGGCTGGACCCCCAAATAATATTCCTTGACGTGCTAAGGGGTATCTAGAGAGTGGGATAGGTTTAATAACTACCCTAATCCTAACGCGTACCCTAACCCTAACCCCTACCCTAACCCTAACACGAAACCTAATCCTAACCCGTACCCTAAACCGAGCCCTAACCTTCAAACTAACCCTAACCCTAACCCTAACCCATACCCTACGCCGTACACGAACCCGTACCCGAACCCGTACCCTAAGCCGTACCCTAACCCTAACCCTAACCCTAACCCTAATCTACCCTTGACTGCTTCTGCCTCCAATAGATTTCCTAAGCACTAGTGTTTTAAGGAACAGGTTAAAAAGAGAATCCTAATGTTATTTCTTGATAATGGGTGTGTTCCTTATCTTCTCCTAGTGTCTAAACTCTTCTCCATGGCTGGACACCCAAATAATATTCCTTGACGTGCTAAGGGGTATCTAGAGAGTGGGATAGGTTTAATAACTACACTAACCCTAACGCGTACCCTAACCCAAACCCCTAACCTAACCCTAACACGTACCCTAATCGTAACCCGTAACCTAAACCGAGCCCTAACCCTCAAACTATCCCTAACCCTAACCCTAACCCATACCCTACGCCGTACCCGAACCCGTACCCGAACCCGTACCCTAAGCCGTACCCTAAGCCGTACCCTAACCCTAACCCTAACCCTAAGCTACCCTTGACTTCTTCTGCCTCCAATAGATTTCCTAAGCACTAGTGTTTTAAGGAACAGGTTAAAAAGAGAATCCTAATGTGATTTCTTGATAATGGGTGTGTTCCTTATCTTCTCCTAGTGTCTAAACTCTTCTCCATGGCTGGACCCCCAAATAATATTCCTTGACGTGCTAAGGGGTATCTAGAGAGTGGGATAGGTTTAATAACTACCCTAACCCTAACGCGTACCCTAACCCTAACACGTGCCCTAATCCTAACCCGTACCCTAAACCGATCCCTAACCCTCAAATTAACCCTAACCCTAACCCTAACCCATACCCTACGCCGTACCCGAACCCGTACCCTAAGCGGTATCCTAAAGCTAACCCTAACCCTAACACTAACCCTAACCCTAAGCTACCCTTGACTGCTTCTTCCTCCAATAGATTTCCTAAGCACTAGTGTTTTAAGGAACAGGTTAAAAAGAGAATCCTAATGTGACTTCAGAATAATGGGTGTGTTCCTTATCTTCTCCTAGTGTCTAAACTCTTCTCCATGGCTGGACCCCCAAATAATATTCCTTGACGTGCTAAGGGGTATCTAGAGAGTGGGATAGGTTTAATAACTACCCTAACCCTAACGCGTATCTAACCCTAACCTCTACCCTAACCCTAACACGTACACTAATCCAAACCCGTACCCTAAACCGAGCCCTATCCCTCAAACTAACCCTAACCCTAAACCTAACCCATACCCTACGCCGTACCCGAACCCGTACCCGAACCCGTACCCTAAGCCGTACCCTAACCGTAACCCTAACCCTAACCCTAACCCTAACCCTAAGCTACCCTTGACTGCTTCTGCCTCCAATAGATTTCCTAAGCACTAGTGTATTAAGGAACAGGTTAAAAAGAGAATCCTAATGTGACTTCAGAATAATGGGTGTGTTCCTTATCTTCTCCTAGTGTCTAAACTCTTCTCCATGGCTGGACCCCCAAATAATATTCCTTGACGTGCTAAGGGGTATCTAGAGAGTGGGATAGGTTTAATAACTACCCTAACCCTAACGCGTACCCTAACCCAAACCCCTAACCTAACCCTAACACGTACCCTAATCGTAACCCGTAACCTAAACCGAGCCCTAACCCTCAAACTATCCCTAACCCTAACCCTAACCCATACCCTACGCCGTACCCGAACCCGTACCCGAACCCGTACCCTAAGCCGTACCCTAAGCCGTACCCTAACCCTAACCCTAACCCTAAGCTACCCTTGACTGCTTCTGCCTCCAATAGATTTCCTAAGCACTAGTGTTTTAAGGAACAGGTTAAAAAGAGAATCCTAATGTGATTTCTTGATAATGGGTGTGTTCCTTATCTTCTCCTAGTGTCTAAACTCTTCTCCATGGCTGGACCCCCAAATAATATTCCTTGACGTGCTAAGGGGTATCTAGAGAGTGGGATAGGTTTAATAACTACCCTAACCCTAACGCGTACCCTAACCCTAACACGTGCCCTAATCCTAACCCGTACCCTAAACCGATCCCTAACCCTCAAATTAACCCTAACCCTAACCCTAACCCATACCCTACGCCGTACCCGAACCCGTACCCTAAGCGGTATCCTAAAGCTAACCCTAACCCTAACACTAACCCTAACCCTAAGCTACCCTTGACTGCTTCTTCCTCCAATAGATTTCCTAAGCACTAGTGTTTTAAGGAACAGGTTAAAAAGAGAATCCTAATGTGACTTCAGAATAATGGGTGTGTTCCTTATCTTCTCCTAGTGTCTAAACTCTTCTCCATGGCTGGACCCCCAAATAATATTCCTTGACGTGCTAAGGGGTATCTAGAGAGTGGGATAGGTTTAATAACTACCCTAACCCTAACGCGTATCTAACCCTAACCTCTACCCTAACCCTAACACGTACACTAATCCAAACCCGTACCCTAAACCGAGCCCTATCCCTCAAACTAACCCTAACCCTAAACCTAACCCATACCCTACGCCGTACCCGAACCCGTACCCGAACCCGTACCCTAAGCCGTACCCTAACCGTAACCCTAACCCTAACCCTAACCCTAACCCTAAGCTACCCTTGACTGCTTCTGCCTCCAATAGATTTCCTAAGCACTAGTGTATTAAGGAACAGGTTAAAAAGAGAATCCTAATGTGACTTCAGAATAATGGGTGTGTTCCTTATCTTCTCCTAGTGTCTAAACTCTTCTCCATGGCTGGACCCCCAAATAATATTCCTTGACGTGCTAAGGGGTATCTAGAGAGTGGGATAGGTTTAATAACTACCCTAACCCTAACGCGTACCCTAACCCTAACCCCTACCCTAACCCTAACACGAACCCTAATCCTAACACGTACCCTAAACTGAGCCCTAACCTTCAAACTAACCCTAACCCTAACCCATACCCTACGCCGTACACGAACCCGTACCCGAAACCGTACCCTAAGCCGTACCCTAACCCTAACCCTAACCCTAACCCTAACCCTAAGCTACCCTTGACTGCTTCTGCCTCCAATAGATTTCCTAAGCACTAGTGTTTTAAGGAACAGGTTAAAAAGAGAATCCTAATGTGATTTCTTGATAATGGGTGTGTTCCTTATCTTCTCCTAGTGTCTAAACTCTTCTCCATGGCTGGACCCCCAAATAATATTCCTTGACGTGCTAAGGGGTATCTAGAGAGTGGGATAGGTTTAATAACTACCCTAACCCTAACGCGTACCCTAACCCTAACACGTGCCCTAATCCTAACCCGTACCCTAAACCGAGCCCTAACCCTCAAATTAACCCTAACCCTAACCCTAACCCATACTCTACGCCGTACCCGAACCCGTACCCTAAGCGGTACCCTAAAGCTAACCCTAACCCTAACCCTAACCCTAACCCTAAGCTACCCTTGACTGCTTCTGCCTCCAATAGATTTCCTAAGCACTACTGTTTTAAGGAACAGGTTAAAAAGAGAATCCTAATGTGATTTCAGGATAATGGGTGTGTTCCTTATCTTCTCCTAGTGTCTAAACTCTTCTCCATTGCTGGACCCCCAAATAATATTCCTTGTCGTGCTAAGGGGTATCTAGAGAGTGGGATAGGTTTAATAACTACCCTAACCCTAACGCGTACCCTAACCCTAACCCCTACCCTAACCCTAACACGAACCCTAATCCTAACCCGTACCCTAAACCGAGCCCTAACCTTCAAACGAACCCTAACCCTAACCCTAACCCATACCCTACGCCGTACACGAACCCGTACCCGAACCCGTACCCTAAGCCGTACCCTAACCCTAAACCTAACCCTAACCCTAACCCTAACCCTAAGCTACCCTTGACTGCTTCTGCCTCCAATAGATTTCCTAAGCACTAGTGTTTTAAGGAACAGGTTAAAAAGAGAATCCTAATGTGATTTCTTGATAATGGGTGTGTTCCTTATCTTCTCCTAGTGTCTAAACTCTTCTCCATGGCTGGACACCCAAATAATATTCCTTGACGTGCTAAGGGGTATCTAGAGAGTGGGATAGGTTTAATAACTACACTAACCCTAACGCGTACCCTAACCCTAACCCCTAACCTAACCCTAACACGTACCCTAATCGTAACCCGTAACCTAAACCGAGCCCTAACCCTCAAACTATCCCTAACCCTAACCCTAAACCATACCCTACGCCGTACCCGAACCCGTACCCGAACCCGTACCCTAAGCCGTACCCTAAGCCGTACCCTAACCCTAAACCTAACCCTAAGCTACCCTTGACTGCTTCTGCCTCCAATAGATTTCCTAAGCACTAGTGTTTTAAGGAACAGGTTAAAAAGAGAATCCTAATGTGATTTCTTGATAATGGGTGTGTTCCTTATCTTCTCCTAGTGTCTAAACTATTCTCCATGGCTGGACCCCCAAATAATATTCCTTGACGTTCTAAGGGGTATCTAGGGAGTGGGATAGGTTTAATAACTACCCTAACCCTAACGCGTACCCTAACCCTAACCCCTACCCTAACCCTAACACGTACCCTAATCCTAACCCATACCCTAAACCGAGCCCTAACCCTCAAACTAACCCTAACCCTAATCCTAACCCATACCCTATGCCGTACCCGAACCCGTACCCTAAGCCTTACCCTAACAATAACCCTAACCCTAACCCTAAGCTACCCTTGACTGCTTCTGCCTCCAATAGATTTCCTAAGCACTAGTGTTTTAAGGAACAGGTTAAAAAGAGAATCCTAATGTGATTTCTTGATAATGGGTGTGTTCCTTATCTTCTCCTAGTGTCTAAACTCTTCTCCATGGCTGGACCCCCAAATAATATTCCTTGACGTGCTAAGGGGTATCTAGAGAGTGGGATAGGTTTAATAACTACCCTAACCCTAACGCGTACCCTAACCCTAACCTCTACCCTTACCCTAAGACGTACACCAATCCTAACCCGTAACCTAAACCGAGCCCTAACCCTCAAACTAACCCTAACCCTAAACCTAACCCATACCCTACGCGGTACCCGAACCCGTACCCGAACCCGTACCCTAAGCCGTACCCTAACCCTAACCCTAACCCTTACCCTAAACCTAAGCTACCCTTGACTGCTTCTGCCTCCAATAGATTTCCTAAGCACTAGTGTATTAAGGAACAGGTTAAAAAGAGAATCCTAATGTGATTTCAGGATAATGGGTGTGTTCCTTATCTTCTCCTAGTGTCTAAACTCTTCTCCATGGCTGGACCCCCAAATAATATTCCTTGACGTGCTAAGGGGTATCTAGAGAGTGGGATAGGTTTAATAACTACCCTAACCCTAACGCGTACCCTAACCCTAACACGTACCCTAATCCTAACCCGTACCCTAAACCGAGCCCTAACCTTCAAATTAACCCTAACCCTAACCCTAACCCATACCCTATGCCGTACTCGAACCCGTACCCTAAGCGGTATCCTAAAGCTAACCCTAACCCTAACACTAACCCTAACCCTAAGCTACCCTTGACTGCTTCTTCCTCCAATAGATTTCCTAAGCACTAGTGTTTTAAGGAACAGGTTAAAAAGAGAATCCTAATGTGATTTCTTGATAATGGGTGTGTTCCTTATCTTCTCCTAGTGTCTAAACTCTTCTCCATGGCTGGACCCCCAAATAATATTCCTTGACGTGCTAAGGGGTATCTAGTGAGTGGGATAGGTTTAATAACTACCCTAACCCTAACGCGTATCTAACCCTAACCTCTACCCTAACCCTAACACGTACACTAATCCAAACCCGTACCCTAAACCGAGCCCTAACCCTCAAACTAACCCTAACCCTAAACCTAACCCATACCCTACGCCGTACCCGAACCCGTACCCGAACCCGTACCCTAAGCCGTACCCTAACCGTAACCCTAACCCTAACCCTAACCCTAACCCTAAGCTACCCTTGACTGCTTCTGCCTCCAATAGATTTCCTAAGCACTAGTGTATTAAGGAACAGGTTAAAAAGAGAATCCTAATGTGACTTCAGAATAATGGGTGTGTTCCTTATCTTCTCCTAGTGTCTAAACTCTTCTCCATGGCTGGACCCCCAAATAATATTCCTTGACGTGCTAAGGGGTATCTAGAGAGTGGGATAGGTTTAATAACTACCCTAACCCTAACGCGTACCCTAACCCTAACCCCTACCCTAACCCTAACACGAACCCTAATCCTAACACGTACCCTAAACTGAGCCCTAACCTTCAAACTAACACTAACCCTAACCCATACCCTACGCCGTACACGAACCCGTACCCGAAACCGTACCCTAAGCCGTACCCTAACCCTAACCCTAACCCTAACCCTAACCCTAAGCTACCCTTGACTGCTTCTGCCTCCAATAGATTTCCTAAGCACTAGTGTTTTAAGGAACAGGTTAAAAAGAGAATCCTAATGTGATTTCTTGATAATGGGTGTGTTCCTTATCTTCTCCTAGTGTCTAAACTCTTCTCCATGGCTGGACCCCCAAATAATATTCCTTGACGTGCTAAGGGGTATCTAGAGAGTGGGATAGGTTTAATAACTACCCTAACCCTAACGCGTACCCTAACCCTAACACGTGCCCTAATCCTAACCCGTACCCTAAACCGAGCCCTAACCCTCAAATTAACCCTAACCCTAACCCTAACCCATACCCTACGCCGTACCCGAACCCGTACCCTAAGCGGTACCCTAAAGCTAACCCTAACCCTAACCCTAACCCTAACCCTAAGCTACCCTTGACTGCTTCTGCCTCCAATAGATTTCCTAAGCACTACTGTTTTAAGGAACAGGTTAAAAAGAGAATCCTAATGTGATTTCAGGATAATGGGTGTGTTCCTTATCTTCTCCTAGTGTCTAAACTCTTCTCCATTGCTGGACCCCCAAATAATATTCCTTGTCGTGCTAAGGGGTATCTAGAGAGTGGGATAGGTTTAATAACTACCCTAACCCTAACGCGTTCCCTAACCCTAACCCCTACCCTAACCCTAACACGAACCCTAATCCTAACCCGTACCCTAAACCGAGCCCTAACCTTCAAACTAACCCTAACCCTAACCCTAACCCATACCCTACGCCGTACACGAACCCGTACCCGAACCCGTACCCTAAGCCGTACCCTAACCCAAACCCTAACCCTAACCCTAACCCTAAGCTACCCTTGACTGCTTCTGCCTCCAATAGATTTCCTAAGCACTAGTGTTTTAAGGAACAGGTTAAAAAGAGAATCCTAATGTGATTTCTTGATAATGGGTGTGTTCCTTATCTTCTCCTAGTGTCTAAACTCTTCTCCATGGCTGGACACCCAAATAATATTCCTTGACGTGCTAAGGGGTATCTAGAGAGTGGGGTAGGTTTAATAACTACACTAACCCTAACGCGTACCCTAACCCTAACCCCTAACCTAACCCTAACACGTACCCTAATCCTAACACGTAACCTAAACCGAGCCCTAACCCTCAAATTATCCCTAACCCTAACCCTAACCCATACCCTACGCCGTACCCGAACCCGTACCCGAACCCGTACCCTAAGCCGTACCCTAAGCCGTACCCTAACCCTAACCCTAACCCTAAGCTACCCTTGACTGCTTCTGCCTCCAATAGATTTCCTAAGCACTAGTGTTTTAAGGAACAGGTTAAAAAGAGAATCCTAATGTGATTTCTTGATAATGGGTGTGTTCCTTATCTTCTCCTAGTGTCTAAACTCTTCTCCATGGCTGGACCCCCAAATAATATTTCTTGACGTGCTAAGGGGTATCTAGGGAGTGGGATAGGTTTAATAACTACCCTAACCCTAACGCGTACCCTAACCCTAACCCCTACCCTAACCCTAACACGTACCCTAATCCTAACCCATACCCTAAACCGAGCCCTAACCCTCAAACTAACCCTAACCCTAATCCTAACCCATACCCTATGCTGTACCCGAACCCGTACCCTAAGCCTTACCCTAACAATAACCCTAACCCTAACCCTAAGCTACCCTTGACTGCTTCTGCCTCCAATAGAATTCCTAAGCACTAGTGTTTTAAGGAACAGCTTAAAAAGAGAATCCTAATGTGATTTCAGGATAATGGGTGTGTTCCTTATCTTCTCCTAGTGTCTAAACTCTTCTCCATGGCTGGACCCCCAAATAATATTCCTTGACGTGCTAAGGGGTATCTAGAGAGTGGGATAGGTTTAATAACTACCCTAACCCTAACGCGTACCCTAAACCTAACACGTACCCTAATCCTAACCCGTACACTAAACCGAGCCCTAACCCTCAAATTAACCCTAACCCTAACCCTAACCCATACCCTACGCCGTACACGAACCCGTACCCTAAGCGGTATCCTAAAGCTAACCCTAACCCTAACCCTAACCCTAACCCTAATCTACCCTTGACTGCTTCTGCCTCCAATAGATTTCCTAAGCAATAGTGTTTTAAGGAACAGGTTAAAAAGAGAATCCTATTGTGATTTCTTGATAATGGGTGTGTTCCTTATCTTCTCCTAGTGTCTAAACTCTTCTCCATGGCTGGACACCCAAATAATATTCCTTGACGTGCTAAGGGGTATCTAGAGAGTGGGATAGGTTTAATAACTACACTAACCCTAACGCGTACCCTAACCCAAACCCCTAACCTAACCCTAACACGTACCCTAATCGTAACCCGTAACCTAAACCGAGCCCTAACCCTCAAACTATCCCTAACCCTAACCCTAACCCATACCCTACGCCGTACCCGAACCCGTACCCGAACCCGTACCCTAAGCCGTACCCTAAGCCGTACCCTAACCCTAACCCTAACCCTAAGCTACCCTTGACTGCTTCTGCCTCCAATAGATTTCCTAAGCACTAGTGTTTTAAGGAACAGGTTAAAAAGAGAATCCTAATGTGATTTCTTGATAATGGGTGTGTTCCTTATCTTCTCCTAGTGTCTAAACTCTTCTCCATGGCTGGACCCCCAAATAATATTCCTTGACGTGCTAAGGGGTATCTAGAGAGTGGGATAGGTTTAATAACTACCCTAACCCTAACGCGTACCCTAACACTAACACGTGCCCTAATCCTAACCCGTACCCTAAACCGATCCCTAACCCTCAAATTAACCCTAACCCTAACCCTAACCCATACCCTACGCCGTACCCGAACCCGTACCCTAAGCGGTACCCTAAAGCTAACCCTAACCCTAACCCTAACCCTAACCCTAAGCTACCCTTGACTGCTTCTGCCTCCAATAGATTTCCTAAGCACTAGTGTTTTAAGGAACAGGTTAAAAAGAGAATCCTAATGTGATTTCAGGATAATGGGTGTGTTCCTTATCTTCTCCAAGTGTCTAAACTCTTCTCCATTGCTGGACCCCCAAATAATATTCCTTGTCGTGCTAAGGGGTATCTAGAGAGTGGGATAGGTTTAATAACTACCCTAACCCTAACGCGTACCCTAACCCTAACCCCTACCCTAACCCTAACACGAACCCTAATCCTAACCCGTACCCTAAACCGAGCCCTAACCTTCAAACGAACCCTAACCCTAACCCTAACCCATACCCTACGCCGTACACGAACCCGTACCCGAACCCGTACCCTAAGCCGTACCCTAACCCTAACCCTAACCCTAACCCTAACCCTAACCCTAAGCTACCCTTGACTGCTTCTGCCTCCAATAGATTTCCTAAGCACTAGTGTTTTAAGGAACAGGTTAAAAAGAGAATCCTAATGTGATTTCTTGATAATGGGTGTGTTCCTTATCTTCTCCTAGTGTCTAAACTCTTCTCCATGGCTGGACACCCAAATAATATTCCTTGACGTGCTAAGGGGTATCTAGAGAGTGGGATAGGTTTAATAACTACACTAACCCTAACGCGTACCCTAACCCTAAACCCTAACCTAACCCTAACACGTACCCTAATCGTAACCCGTAACCTAAACCGAGCCCTAACCCTCAAACTATCCCTAACCCTAACCCTAAACCATACCCTACGCCGTACCCGAACCCGTACCCGAACCCGTACCCTAAGCCGTACCCTAAGCCGTACCCTAACCCTAACCCTAACCCTAAGCTACCCTTGACTGCTTCTGCCTCCAATAGATTTCCTAAGCACTAGTGTTTTAAGGAACAGGTTAAAAAGAGAATCCTAATGTGATTTCTTGATAATGGGTGTGTTCCTTATCTTCTCCTAGTGTCTAAACTCTTCTCCATGGCTGGACCCCCAAATAATATTCCTTGACGTGCTAAGGGGTATCTAGGGAGTGGGATAGGTTTAATAACTACCCTAACCCTAACGCGTACCCTAACCCTAACCCCTACCCTAACCCTAACACGTACCCTAATCCTAACCCATACCCTAAACCGAGCCCTAACCCTCAAACTAACCCTAACCCTAATCCTAACCCATACCCTATGCCGTACCCGAACCCGTACCCTAAGCCTTACCCTAACAATAACCCTAACCCTAACCCTAAGCTACCCTTGACTGCTTCTGCCTCCAATAGATTTCCTAAGCACTAGTGTTTTAAGGAACAGGTTAAAAAGAGAATCCTAATGTGATTTCTTGATAATGGGTGTGTTCCTTATATTCTCCTAGTGTCTAAACTCTTCTCCATGGCTGGAACCCCAAATAATATTCCTTGACCTGCTAAGGGGTATCTAGAGAGTGGGATAGGTTTAATAACTACCCTAACCCTAACGCGTACCCTAACCCTAACACGTACCCTAATCCTAACCCGTACCCTAAACCGAGCCCTAACCTTCAAATTAACCCTAACCCTAACCCTAACCCATACCCTATGCCGTACCCGAACCCGTACCCTAAGCGGTATCCTAAAGCTAACCCTAACTCTAACACTAACCCTAACCCTAAGCTACCCTTGACTGCTTCTTTCTCCAATAGATTTCCTAAGCACTAGTGTTTTAAGGAACAGGTTAAAAAGAGAATCCTAATGTGATTTCTTGATAATGGGTGTGTTCCTTATCTTCTCCTAGTGTCTAAACACTTTTCCATGGCTGGACCCCCAAATAATATTCCTTGACGTGCTAAGGGGTATCTAGAGAGTGGGATAGGTTTAATAACTACCCTAACCCTAACGCGTACCCTAACCCTAACCTCTACCCTAACCCTAACACGTACACTAATCCTAACCCGTACCCTAAACCGAGCCCTAACCCTCAAACTAACCCTAACCCTAAACCTAACCCATACCCTACGCCGTACCCGAACCCGTACCCGAACCCTTACCCTAAGCCGTACCCTAACCCTAACCCTAACCCTAACCCTAACCCTAACCCTAAGCTACCCTTGACTGCTTCTGCCTCCAATAGATTTCCTAAGCACTAGTGTTTTAAGGAACAGGTTAAAAAGAGAATCCTAATGTGATTTCTTGATAATGGGTGTGTTCCTTATCTTCTCCTAGTGTCTAAACTCTTCTCCATGGCTGGACCCCCAAATAATATTCCTTGACGTGCTAAGGGGTATCTAGAGAGTGGGATAGGTTTAATAACTACCCTAACCCTAACGCGTACCCTAACCCTAACACGTGCCCTAATCCTAACCCGCACCCTAAACCGAGCCCTAACCCTCAAATTAACCCTAACCCTAACCCTAACCCATACCCTACGCCGTACCCGAACCCGTACCCTAAGCGGTAACCTAAAGCTAACTCTAACCCTAACCCTAACCCTAACCCTAAGCTACCCTTGACTGCTTCTGCCTCCAATAGATTTCCTAAGCACTAGTGTTTTAAGGAACAGGTTAAAAAGAGAATCCTAATGTGATTTCAGGATAATGGGTGTGTTCCTTATCTTCTCCTAGTGTCTAAACTCTTCTCCATTGCTGGACCCCCAAATAATATTCCTTGTCGTGCTAAGGGGTATCTAGAGAGTGGGATAGGTTTAATAACTACCCTAACCCTAACGCGTACCCTAACCCTAACCCCTACCCTAACCCTAACACGAACCCTAATCCTAAACCGTACCCTAAACCGAGCCCTAACCTTCAAACTAACCCTAACCCTAACCCTAACCCATACCCTACGCCGTACACGAACCCGTACCCGAACCCGTACCCTAAGCCGTACCCTAACCCAAACCCTAACCCTAACCCTAACCCTAAGCTACCCTTGACTGCTTCTGCCTCCAATAGATTTCCTAAGCACTAGTGTTTTAAGGAACAGGTTAAAAAGAGAATCCTAATGTGATTTCTTGATAATGGGTGTGTTCCTTATCTTCTCCTAGTGTCTAAACTCTTCTCCATGGCTGGACACCCAAATAATATTCCTTGACGTGCTAAGGGGTATCTAGAGAGTGGGATAGGTTTAATAACTACACTAACCCTAACGCGTACCCTAACCCTAACCCCTAAACTAACCCTAACACGTACCATAATCCTAACCCGTAACCTAAACCGAGCCCTAACCCTCAAACTATCCCTAACCCTAACCCTAACCCATACCCTACGCCGTACCCGAACCCGTACCCGAACCCGTACCCTAAGCCGTACCCTAAGCCGTACCCTAACCCTAACCCTAACCCTAAGCTACCCTTGACTGCTTCTGCCTCCAATAGATTTCCTAAGCACTAGTGTTTTGAGGAACAGGTTAAAAAGAGAATCCTAATGTGATTTCTTGATAATGGGTGTGTTCCTTATCTTCTCCTAGTGTCTAAACTCTTCTCCATGGCTGGACCCCCAAATAATATTCCTTGACGTGCTAAGGGGTATCTAGAGAGTGGGATAGGTTTAATAACTACCCTAACCCTAACGCGTACCCTAACCCTAACACGTACCCTAATCCTAACCCGTACCCTAAACCGAGCCCTAACCTTCAAATTAACCCTAACCCTAACCCTAACCCATACCCTACGCCGTACCCGAACCCGTACCCTAAGCGGTATCCTAAAGCTAACCCTAACCCTAACACTAACCCTAACCCTAAGCTACCCTTGACTGCTTCTTTCTCCAATAGATTTCCTAAGCACTAGTGTTTTAAGGAACAGGTTAAAAAGAGAATCCTAATGTGATTTCTTGATAATGGGTGTGTTCCTTATCTTCTCCTAGTGTCTAAACTCTTCTCCATGGCTGGACCCCCAAATAATATTCCTTGACGTGCTAAGGGGTATCTAGAGAGTGGGATAGGTTTAATAACTACCCTAACCCTAACGCGTACCCTAACCCTAACCTCTACCCTAACACTAACACGTACACTAATCCTAACCCGTACCCTAAACCGAGCCCTAACCCTCAAACTAACCCTAACCCTAAACCTAACCCATACCCTACGCCGTACCCGAACCCGTACCCGAACCCGTACCCTAAGCCGTACCCTAACCCTAACCCTAACCCTAACCCTAAGCTACCCTTGACTGCTTCTGCCTCCAATAGATTTCCTAAGCACTAGTGTATTAAGGAACAGGTTAAAAAGAGAATCCTAATGTGATTTCAGAATAATGGGTGTGTTCCTTATCTTCTCCTAGTGTCTAAACTCTTCTCCATGGCTGGACCCCCAAATAATATTCCTTGACGTGCTAAGGGGTATCTAGAGAGTGGGATAGGTTTATTAACTACCCTAACCCTAACGCGTACCCTAACCCTAACCCCTACCCTAACCCTAACACGAACCCTAATCCTAACACGTACCCTAAACTGAGCCCTAACCTTCAAACTAACCCTAACCCTAACCCATACCCTACGCCGTACACGAACCCGTACCCGAACCCGTACCCTAAGCCGTACCCTAACCCTAACCCTAACCCTAACCCTAACCCTAAGCTACCCTTGACTGCTTCTGCCTCCAATAGATTTCCTAAGCACTAGTGTTTTAAGGAACAGGTTAAAAAGAGAATCCTAATGTGATTTCTTGATAATGGGTGTGTTCCTTATCTTCTCCTAGTGTCTAAACTCTTCTCCATGGCTGGACCCCCAAATAATATTCCTTGACGTGCTAAGGGGTATCTAGAGAGTGGGATAGGTTTAATAACTACCCTAACCCTAACGCGTACCCTAACCCTAACACGTGCCCTAATCCTAACCCGTACCCTAAACCGAGCCCTAACCCTCAAATTAACCCTAACCCTAACCCTAACCCATACCCTACGCCGTACCCGAACCCGTACCCTAAGCGGTACCCTAAAGCTAACCCTAACCCTAACCCTAACCCTAACCCTAAGCTACCCTTGACTGCTTCTGCCTCCAATAGATTTCCTAAGCACTAGTGTTTTAAGGAACAGGTTAAAAAGAGAATCCTAATGTGATTTCTTGATAATGGGTGTGTTCCTTATCTTCTCCTAGTGTCTAAACACTTCTCCATGGCTGGACCCCCAAATAATATTCCTTGACGTGCTAAGGGGTATCTAGGGAGTGGGATAGGTTTAATAACTACCCTAACCCTAATGCGTACCCTAACCCTAACCCCTACCCTAACCCTAACACGTACCCTAATCCTAACCCGTACCCTAAACCGAGCCCTAACCCTCAAACTAACCCTAACCCTAACCCTAACCCATACCCTATGCCGTACCCGAACCCGTACCCTAAGCCTTACCCTAACAATAACCCTAACCCTAACCCTAAGCTACCCTTGACTGCTTCTGCCTCCAATAGATTTCCTAAACACTAGTGTTTTAAGGAACAGGTTAAAAAGAGAATCCTAATGTGATTTCTTGATAATGGGTGTGTTCCTTATCTTCTCCTAGTGTCTAAACTCTTCTCCATGGCTGGACCCCCAAATAATATTCCTTGACGTGCTAAGGGGTATCTAGAGAGTGGGATAGGTTTAATAACTACCCTAACCCTAACGCGTACCCTAACCCTAACTTCTACCCTTACCCTAACACGTGCCCTAATCCTAACCCGTACCCTAAACCGAGCCCTAACCCTCAAATTAACCCTAACCCTAACCCTAACCCATACCCTACGCCGTACCCGAACCCGTACCCTAAGCGGTACCCTAAAGCTAACCCTAACCCTAACCCTAACCCTAACCCTAAGCTACCCTTGACTGCTTCTGCCTCCAATAGATTTCCTAAGCACTAGTGTTTTAAGGAACAGGTTAAAAAGAGAATCCTAATGTGATTTCTTGATAATGGGTGTGTTCCTTATCTTCTCCTAGTGTCTAAACTCTTCTCCATGGCTGGACCCCCAAATAATATTCCTTGACGTGCTAAGGGGTATCTAGAGAGTGGGATAGGTTTAATAACTACCCTAACCCTAACGCGTACCCTAACCCTAACACGTACCCTAATCCTAACCCGTACCCTAAACCGAGCCCTAACCCTCAAATTAACCCTAACCCTAACCCTAACCCATACCCTACGCCGTACACGAACCCGTACCCTAAGCGGTATCCTAAAGCTAACCCTAACCCTAACACTAACCCTAACCCTAAGCTACCATTGACTGCTTCTGCCTCCAATAGATTTCCTAAGCACTAGTGTTTTAAGGAACAGGTTAAAAAGAGAATCCTAATGTGATTTCTTGATAATGGGTGTGTTCCTTATCTTCTCCTAGTGTCTAAACTCTTCTCCATGGCTGGACCCCCAAATAATATTCCTTGACGTGCTAAGGGGTATCTAGAGAGTGGGATAGGTTTAATAACTACCCTAACCCTAACGCGTACCCTAACCCTAACCTCTACCCTAACCCTAACACGTACACTAATCCTAACCCGTACTCTAAACCGAGCCCTAACCCTCAAACTAACCCTAACCCTAAACCTAACCCATACCCTACGCCGTACCCGAACCCGTACCCGAACCCGTACCCTAATCCGTACCCTAACCCTAACCCTAACCCTAACCCTAACCCTAACCCTAAGCTACCCTTGACTGCTTCGGCCTCCAATAGATTTCCTAAGCACTAGTGTATTAAGGAACAGGTTAAAAAGAGAATCCTAATGTGATTTCAGAATAATGGGTGTGTTCCTTATCTTCTCCTAGTGTCTAAACTCTTCTCCATGGCTGGACCCCCAAATAATATTCCTTGACGTGCTAAGGGGTATCTAGAGAGTGGGATAGGTTTAAAAACTACCCTAACCCTAATGCGTACCCTAACCCTAACCCCTACCCTAACCCTAACACAAACCCTAATCCTAACACGTACCCTAAACTGAGCCCTAACCTTCAAACTAACCCTAACCCTAACCCATACCCTACGCCGTACACGAACCCTTACCCGAACCCGTACCCTAAGCCGTACCCTAACCCTAACCCTAACCCAAACCCTAACCCTAACCCTAACCCTAAGCTACCCTTGACTGCTTCTGCCTCCAATAGATTTCCTAAGCACTAGTGTTTTAAGGAACAGGTTAAAAAGAGAATCCTAATGTGATTTCTTGATAATGGGTGTGTTCCTTATCTTCTCCTAGTGTCTAAACTCTTCTCCATGGCTGGACCCCCAAATAATATTCCTTGACGTGCTAAGGGGTATCTAGAGAGTGGGATAGGTTTAATAACTACCCTAACCCTAACGCGTACCCTAACCCTAACACGTGCACTAATCCTAACCCGTACGCTAAACCGAGCCCTAACCCTCAAATTAACCCTAACCCTAACCCTAACCCATACCCTACGCCGTACCCGAACCCGTACCCTAAGCGGTACCCTAAAGCTAACCCTAACCCTAACCCTAACCCTAACCATAAGCTACCCTTGACTGCTTCTGCCTCCAATAGATTTCCTAAGCACTAGTGTTTTAAGGAACAGGTTAAAAAGAGAATCCTAATGTGATTTCTTGATAATGGGTGTGTTCCTTATCTTCTCCTAGTGTCTAAACTCTTCTCCATTGCTGGACCCCCAAATAATATTCCTTGACGTGCTAAGGGGTATCTAGAGAGTAGGATAGGTTTAATAACTACCCTAACCCTAACGCGTACCCTAACCCTAACCCCTACCCTAACCCTAACACGTACCCTAATCCTAACCCGTAACCTAAACCGAGCCCTAACCCTCAAACTATCCCTAACCCTAACCCTAACCCATACCCTACGCCGTACACGAACCCGTACCCGAACCCGTACCCTAAGCCGTACCCTAACACTAACCCTAACCCTAACCGTAACCCTAAGCTACCCTTGATTGCTTCTGCCTCCAATAGATTTCCTAAGCACTAGTGTTTTAAGGAACAGGTTAAAAAGAGAATCCTAATGTGATTTCTTGATAATGGGTGTGTTCCTTATCTTCTCCTAGTGTCTAAACTCTTCTCCATGGCTGGACACCCAAATAATATTCCTTGACGTGCTAAGGGGTATCTAGAGAGTGGGATAGGTTTAATAACTACACTAACCCTAACGCGTACCATAACCCTAACCCCTAACCTAACCCTAACACGTACCCTAATCCTAACCCGTAACCTAAACCGAGCCCTAACCCTCAAACTATCCCTAACCCTAACCCTAACCCATACCCTACGCCGTACCCGAACCCATACCCGAACCCGTACCCTAAGCCGTACCCTAAGCCGTACCCTAACCCTAACCCTAACCCTAAGCTACCCTTGACTGCTTCTGCCTCCAATAGATTTCCTAAGCACTAGTGTTTTAAGGAACAGGTTAAAAAGAGAATCCTAATGTGATTTCTTGATAATGGGTGTGTTCCTTATCTTCTCCTAGTGTCTAAACTCTTCTCCATGGCTGGACCCCCAAATAATATTCCCTGACGTGCTAAGGGGTATCTAGAGAGTGGGATAGGTTTAATAACTACCCTAACCCTAACGCGTAACCTAACCCTAACGCGTACCCTAACCCTAACACGTACCCTAATCCTAACCCGTACCCTAAACCGAGCCCTAACCCTCAAATTAACCCTAACCCTAACCCTAACCCATACCCTACGCCGTACCCGAACCCGTACCCTAAGCGGTATCCTAAAGCTAACCCTAACCCTAACCCTAACCCTAACCCTAAGCTACCCTTGACTGCTTCTGCCTCCAATAGATTTCCTAAGCACTAGCGTTTTAAGGAACAGGTTAAAAAGAGAATCCTAATGTGATTTCTTGATAATGGGTGTGTTCCTTATCTTCTCCTAGTGTCTAAACTCTTCTCCATGGCTGGACCCCCAAATAACATTCCTTGACGTGCTAAGGGGTATCTAGAGAGTGGGATAGGTTTAATAACTACCCTAACCCTAACGCGTACCCTAACCCTAACCTCTACCCTAACCCTAACACGTACACTAATCCTAACCCGTACCCTAAACCGAGCCCTAACCCTCAAACTAACCCTAACCCTAAACCTAACCCATACCCTACGCCGTACCCGAACCCGTACCCGAACCCGTACCCTAAGCCGTACCCTAACCCTAACCCTAACCCTAACCCTAACCCTAAGCTACCCTTGACTGCTTCTGCCTCCAATAGATTTCCTAAGCACTAGTGTATTAAGGAACAGGTTAAAAAGAGAATCCTAATGTGATTTCTTGATAATGGGTGTGTTCCTTATCTTCTCCTAGTGTCTAAACTCTTCTCCATGGCTGGACCCCCAAATAATATTCCCTGACGTGCTAAGGGGTATCTAGAGAGTGGGATAGGTTTTATAACTACCCTAGCCCTAACGCGTACCCTAACCCTAAACTCTACCCTAACCCTAAGACGTACACCAATTCTAACCCGTACCCTAAACCGAGCCCTAACCCTCAAACTAACCCTAACCCTAAACCTAACCCATACCCTACGCCGTACCCGAACCCGTACCCGAACCCGTACCCTAAGCCGTACCCTAACTCTAACCCTAACCCTAACCCTAACCCTAAGCTACCCTTGACTGCTTCTGCCTCCAATAGATTTCCTAAGCACTAGTGTATTAAGGAACAGGTTAAAAAGAGAATCCTAATGTGATTTCAGGAAAATGGGTGTGTTCCTTATCTTCTCCTAGTGTCTAAACTCTTCTCCATGGCTGGACCCCCAAATAATATTCCTTGACGTGCTAAGGGGTATCTAGAGAGTGGGATAGGTTTAATAACTACCCTAACCCTAACGCGTACCCTAAGCCTAACACGTACCCTAATCCTAACCCGTACCCTAAACCAATCCCTAACCCTCAAATTAACCCTAAGCCTAACCCTAACCCATACCCTACGCCGTACCCGAACCCGTACCCTAAGCGGTATCCTAAAGCTAACCCTAACCCTAACCCTAACCCTAACCCTAACCCTAAGCTACCCTTGACTGCTTCTGCCTCCAATAGATTTCCTAAGCACTAGTGTTTTAAGGAACAGGTTAAAAAGAGAATCCTAATGTGATTTCTTGATAATGGGTGTGTTCCTTATCTTCTCCTAGTGTCTAAACTCTTCTCCATGGCTGGACCCCCAAATAATATTCCTTGACGTGCTAAGGGGTATCTAGACAGTGGGATAGGTTTAATAACTACCCTAACCCTAACGCGTACCCTAAACCTAACACGTACCCTAATCCTAACCCGTACCCTAAACCGAGCCCTAACCCTCAAATTAACCCTAACCCTAAACCTAACCCATACCCTACGCCGTACACGAACCCGTACCCGCACTCGTACCCTAAGCCGTACCCTAACCCTAACCCTAACCCTAACCCTAAGCTACCCTTGACTGCTTCTGCCTCCAATAGATTTCCTAAGCACTAGTGTATTAAGGAACAGGTTAAAAAGAGAATCCTAATGTGATTTCAGGATAATGGGTGTGTTCCTTATCTTCTCCTAGTGTCTAAACTCTTCTCCATGGCTGGACCCCCAAATAATATTCCTTGACGTGCTAAGGGGTATCTAGAGAGTGGGATAGGTTTAATAACTACCTTAACCCTAACGCGTACCTTAACCCTAACCCCTACCCTAACCCTAACACGTACCCTAATCCTAACCCATACCCTAAACCGAGCCCTAACCCTCAAACTAACCCTAACCCTAACCCTAACCCATACCCTATGCCGTACCCTAACCCGTACCCTAAGCCTTATCCTAACAATAACCCTAACCCTAACCCTAAGCTACCCTTGACTGCTTCTGCCTCCAATAGATTTCCTAAGCACTAGTGTTTTAAGGAACAGGTTAAAAAGAGAATCCTAATGTGATTTCTTGATAATGGGTGTGTTCCTTATCTTCTCCTAGTGTCTAAACTCTTCTCCATGGCTGGACCCCCAAATAATATTCCTTGACGTGCTAAGGGGTATCTAGAGAGTGGGATAGGTTTAATAACTACCCTAACCCTAACGCGTACCCTAACCCTAACCTCTACCCTAACCCTAACACGTACACCAATCCTAACCCGTACCCTAAACCGAGCCCTAACCATCAAACTAACCCTAACCCTAAACCTAACCCATACCCTACGCCGTACCCGAACCCGTACCCGAACCCGTACCCTAAGCCGTACCCTAACCCTAACCCTAACCCTAACCCTAACCCTAAGCTACCCTTGACTGCTTCTGCCTCCAATAGATTTCCTAAACCCTAGTGTATTAAGGAACAGGTTAAAAAGAGAATCCTAATGTGATTTCAGGATAATGGGTGTGTTCCTTATCTTCTCCTAGTGTCTAAACTCTTCTCCATGGCTGGACCCCCAAATAATATTCCTTGACGTGCTAAGGGGTATCTAGAGAGTGGGATAGATTTAATAACTACCCTAACCCTAACGCGTACCCTAACACTAACACGTACCCTAATCCTAACCCGTACCCTAAACCGAGCCCTAACCCTCAAATTAACCCTAACCCTAACCCTAACCCATACCCTACGCCGTACCCGAACCCGTACCCTAAGCGGTATCCTAAAGCTAACCCTAACCCTAACCCTAACCCTAACCCTAAGCTACCCTTGACTGCTTCTGCCTCCAATAGATTTCCTAAGCACTAGTGTTTTAAGGAACAGGTTAAAAAGAGAATCCTAATGTGATTTCTTGATAATGGGTGTGTTCCTTATCTTCTCCTAGTGTCTAAACTCTTCTCCATGGCTGGACCCCCAAATAATATTCCTTGACGTGCTAAGGGGTATCTAGAGAGTGGGATAGGTTTAATAACTACCCTAACCCTAACGCGTACCCTAACCCTAACCTCTACCCTAACCCTAACACGTACACTAATCCTAACCCGTACCCTAAACCGAGCCCTAACCCTCAAACTAACCCTAACCCTAAAGCTAACCCATACCCTACGCTTTACCCGAACCCGTACCCGAACCCGTACCCTAAGCCGTACCCTAACCCAATCCCTAACCCTAACCCTAACCCTAAGCTACCCTTGACTGCTTCTGCCTCCAATAGATTTCCTAAGCACTAGTGTTTTAAGGAACAGGTTAAAAAGAGAATCCTAATGTGATTTCTTGATAATGGGTGTGTTCCTTATCTTCTCCTAGTGTCTAAACTCTTCTCCATGGCTGGACACCCAAATAATATTACTTGACGTGCTAAGGGGTATCTAGAGAGTGGGATAGGTTTTATAACTACCCTAACCCTAACGCGTACCCTAACCCTAACACGTGCCCTAATCCTAACCCGTACCCTAAACCGAGCCCTAAGCCTCAAATTAACCCTAACCCTAACCCTAACCCATACCCTACGCCGTACCCGAACCCGTACCCTAAGCGGTACCCTAAAGCTAACCCTAACCCTAACCCTAACCCTAACCCTAAGCTACCCTTGACTGCTTCTGCCTCCAATAGATTTCCTAAGCACTAGTGTTTTAAGGAACAGGTTAAAAAGAGAATCTTAATGTGATTTCTTGATAATGGGTGTGTTCCCTATATTCTCCTAGTGTCTAAACTCTTCTCCATGGCTGGACCCCCAAATAATATTCCTTGACGTGCTAAGGGGTATCTAGAGAGTGGGATAGGTTTAATAACTACCCTAACCCTAACGTGTACCCTAACCCTAACCTCTACCCTAACCCTAAGACGTACACCAATCCTAACCCGTACCCTAAACCGAGCCCTAACCCTCAAACTAACCCTAACCCTAAACCTAACCCATACCCTACGCCGTACCCGAACCCGTACCCGAACCCGTACCCTAAGCCGTACCCTAACTCTAACCCTAACCCTAACCCTAACCCTAAGCTACCCTTGACTGCTTCTGCCTCCAATAGATTTCCTAAGCACTAGTGTATTAAGGAACAGGTTAAAAAGAGAATCCTAATGTGATTTCAGGAAAATGGGTGTGTTCCTTATCTTCTCCTAGTGTCTAAACTCTTCTCCATGGCTGGACCCCCAAATAATATTCCTTGACGTGCTAAGGGGTATCTAGAGAGTGGGATAGGTTTAATAACTACCCTAACCCTAACGCGTACCCTAAGCCTAACACGTACCCTAATCCTAACCCGTACCCTAAACCAATCCCTAACCCTCAAATTAACCCTAACCCTAACCCTAACCCATACCCTACGCCGTACCCGAACCCGTACCCTAAGCGTTATCCTAAAGCTAACCCTAACCCTAACCCTAACTCTAACCCTAACCCTAAGCTACCCTTGACTGCTTCTGCCTCCAATAGATTTCCTAAGCACTAGTGTTTTAAGGAACAGGTTAAAAAGAGAATCCTAATGTGATTTCTTGATAATGGGTGTGTTCCTTATCTTCTCCTAGTGTCTAAACTCTTCTCCATGGCTGGACCCCCAAATAATATTCCTTGACGTGCTAAGGGGTATCTAGACAGTGGGATAGGTTTAATAACTACCCTAACCCTAACGCGTACCCTAAACCTAACACGTACCCTAATCCTAACCCGTACCCTAAACCGAGCCCTAACCCTCAAATTAACCCTAACCCTAACCCTAACCCATACCCTACGCCGTACACGAACCCGTACCCGAACTCGTACCCTAAGCCGTACCCTAACCCTAACCCTAACCCTAACCCTAAGCTACCCTTGACTGCTTCTGCCTCCAATAGATTTCCTAAGCACTAGTGTATTAAGGAACAGGTTAAAAAGAGAATCCTAATGTGATTTCAGGATAATGGGTGTGTTCCTTATCTTCTCCTAGTGTCTAAACTCTTCTCCATGGCTGGACCCCCAAATAATATTCCTTGACGTGCTAAGGGGTATCTAGAGAGTGGGATAGGTTTAATAACTACCTTAACCCTAACGCGTACCTTAACCCTAACCCCTACCCTAACCCTAACACGTACCCTAATCCTAACCCATACCCTAAACCGAGCCCTAACCCTCAAACTAACCCTAACCCTAACCCTAACCCATACCCTATGCCGTACCCTAACCCGTACCCTAAGCCTTATCCTAACAATAACCCTAACCCTAACCCTAAGCTACCCTTGACTGCTTCTGCCTCCAATAGATTTCCTAAGCACTAGTGTTTTAAGGAACAGGTTAAAAAGAGAATCCTAATGTGATTTCTTGATAATGGGTGTGTTCCTTATCTTCTCCTAGTGTCTAAACTCTTCTCCATGGCTGGACCCCCAAATAATATTCCTTGACGTGCTAAGGGGTATCTAGAGAGTGGGATAGGTTTAATAACTACCCTAACCCTAACGCGTACCCTAACCCTAACCTCTACCCTAACCCTAAGACGTACACCAATCCTAACCCGTACCCTAAACCGAGCCCTAACCCTCAAACTAACCCTAACCCTAAACCTAACCCATACCCTACGCCGTACCCGAACCCGTACCCGAACCCGTACCCTGAGCCGTACCCTAACCCTAACCCTAACCCTAACCCTAACCCTAAGCTACCCTTGACTGCTTCTGCCTCCAATAGATTTCCTAAACCCTAGTGTATTAAGGAACAGGTTAAAAAGAGAATCCTAATGTGATTTCAGGATAATGGGTGTGTTCCTTATCTTCTCCTAGTGTCTAAACTCTTCTCCATGGCTGGACCCCCAAATAATATTCCTTGACGTGTTAAGGGGTATCTAGAGAGTGGGATAGGTTTAATAACTACCCTAACCCTAACGCGTACCCTAACACTAACAGGTACCCTAATCCTAACCCGTACCCTAAACCGAGCCCTAACCCTCAAATTAACCCTAACCCTAACCCTAACCCATACCCTACGCCGTACCCGAACCCGTACCCTAAGCGGTACCCTAAAGCTAACCCTAACCCTAACCCTAACCCTAACCCTAAGCTACCCTTGACTGCTTCTGCCTCCAATAGATTTCCTAAGCACTAGTGTTTTAAGGAACAGGTTAAAAAGAGAATCCTAATGTGATTTCTTGATAATGGGTGTGTTCCTTATCTTCTCCTAGTGTCTAAACTCTTCTCCATGGCTGGACACCCAAATAATATTCCTTGACGTGCTAAGGGGTATCTAGAGAGTGGGATAGGTTTAATAACTACACTAACCCTAACGCGTACCCTAACCCTAACCCCTAACCTAATCCTAACACGTACCCTAATCCTAACCCGTAACCTAAACCGAGCCCTAACCCTCAAACTATCCCTAACCCTAACCCTAAACCATACCCTACGCCGTACCCGAACCCGTACCCTAAGCCGTACCCTAAGCCCTACCCTAACCCTAACCCTAAGCTACCCTTGACTGCTTCTGCCTCCAATAGATTTCCTAAGCACTAGTGTTTTAAGGAACAGGTTAAAAAGAGAATCCTAATGTGATTTCTTGATAATGGGTGTGTTCCTTATCTTCTCCTAGTGTCTAAACTCTTCTCCATGTCTGGACCCCCAAATAATATTCCTTGACGTGCTAAGGGGTATCTAGGGAGTGGGATAGGTTTAATAACTACCCTAACCCTAACGCGTACCCTAACCCTAACCCCTACCCTAACCCTAACACGTACCCTAATCCTAACCCGTACCCTAAACCGAGCCCTAACCCTCAAACTAACCCTAACCCTAACCCTAACCCATACCCTACGCCGTACCCGAACCCGTACCCGAACCAGTACCCTAAGCCGTACCCTAACCCTAACCCTAACCCTAACCCTAACCCTAAGCTACCCTTGACTGCTTCTGCCTCCAATAGATTTCCTAAGCACTAGCGTTTTAAGGAATAGGTTAAAAAGAGAATCCTAATGTGATTTCTTGATAATGGGTGTGTTCCTTATCTTCTCCTAGTGTCTAAATTCTTCTCCATGGCTGGACCCCCAAATAATATTCCTTGACGTGCTAAGGGGTATCTAGAGAGTGGGATAGGTTTAATAACTACCCTAACCCTAACGCGTACCCTAACTCTAACCTCTACCCTAACCCTAACACGTACACTAATCCTAACCCGTACCCTAAACCGAGCCCTAACCCTCAAACTAACCCTAACCCTAAACCTAACCCATCCCCTACGCCGTACCCGAACCCGTACCCGAACCCGTACCCTAAGCCGTACCCTAACCCTAACCCTAACCCTAACCCTAACCCTAACCCTAACCCTAAGCTACCCTTGACTGCTTCTGCCTCCAATAGATTTCCTAAGCACTAGTGTATTAAGGAACAGGTTAAAAAGAGAATCCTAATGTGATTTCAGAATAATGGGTGTGTTCCTTATCTTCTCCTAGTGTCTAAACTCTTCTCCATGGCTGGACCCCCAAATAATATTCCTTGACGTGCTAAGGGGTATCTAGAGAGTGGGATAGGTTTAATAACTACCCTAACCCTAACGCGTACCCTAACCCTAACCCCTACCCTAACCCTAACACGAACCCTAATCCTAAAACGTACCCTAAACTGAGCCCTAACCTTCAAACTAACCCTAACGCTAACCCATACCCTACGCCGTACACGAACCCGTACCCGAACCCGTACCCTAAGCCGTACCCTAACCCTAACCCTAATCCTAACCCTAACCCTAAGCTACCCTTGACTGCTTCTGCCTCCAATAGAATTCCTAAGCACTAGTGTTTTAAGGAACAGGTTTAAAAGAGAATCCTAATGTGATTTCTTGATAATGGGTGTGTTCCTTATCTTCTCCTAGTGTCTAAACTCTTCTCCATGGCTGGACACCCAAATAATATTCCTTGACGTGCTAAGGGGTATCTAGAGAGTGGGATAGGTTTAATAACTACCCTAACCCTAACGCGTACCCTAACCCTAACCCCTACCCTAACACGTACCCTAATCCTAACCCGTACCCTAAACCGAGCCCTAACCCTCAAACTAACCCTAACCCTAACCCTAACCCATACCCTACGCCGTACACGAACACGTACCCGAACCCGTACCCTAAGCCGTACCCTAACCCTAACCCTAACCCTAACCCTAACCCTAAGCTACCCTTGACTGCTTCTGCCTCCAATAGATTTCCTAAGCACTAGTGTTTTAAGGAACAGGTTAAAAAGAGAATCCTAATGTGATTTCTTGATAATGGGTGTGTTCCTTATCTTCTCCTAGTGTCTAAACTCTTCTCCATGGCTGCACACCCAAATAATATTCCTTGACGTGCTAAGGGGTATCTAGAGAGTGGGATAGGTTTAATAACTACCCTAACCCTAACGCGTACCCTAACCCTAACACGTGCCCTAATCCTAACCCGTACCCTAAACCGAGCCCTAACCCTCAAATTAACCCTAACCCTAACCCTAACCCATACCCTACGCCGTACCCGAACCCGTACCCTAAGCGGTACCCTAAAGCTAACCCTAACCCTAACCCTAACCCTAACCCTAAGCTACCCTTGACTGCTTCTGCCTCCAATAGATTTCCTAAGCACTAGTGTTTTAAGGAACAGGTTAAAAAGAGAATCCTAATGTGATTTCTTGATAATGGGTGTGTTCCTTATCTTCTCCTAGTGTCTAAACTCTTCTCCATGGCTGGACCCCCAAATAATATTCCTTGACGTGCTAAGGGGTATCTAGAGAGTGGGATAGGTTTAATAACTACCCTAACCCTAACGCGTACCCTAAACCTAACACGTACCCTAATCCTAACCCGTACCCTAAACCGAGCCCTAACCCTCAAATTAACCCTAACCCTAAACCTAACCCATACCCTACGCCGTACACGAACCCGTATCCGAACCCGTACCCTAAGCCGTACCCTAACCCTAACCCTAACCCTAACCCTAAGCGACCCTTGACTGCTTCTGCCTCCAATAGATTTCCTAAGCACTAGTGTATTAAGGAACAGGTTAAAAAGAGAATCCTAATGTGATTTCAGGATACTGGGTGTGTTCCTTATCTTCTCCTATTGTCTAAACTCTTCTCCATGGCTGGACCCCCAAATAATATTCCTTGACGTGCTAAGGGGTATCTAGATAGTGGGATAGGTTTAATAACTACCCTAACCCTAACGCGTACCTTAACCCTAACCCCTACCCTAACCCTAACACGTACCCTAATCCTAACCCTTACCCTAAACCGAGCCCTAACCCTCAAACTAACCCTAACCCTAACCCTAACCCATACCCTATGCCGTACCCGAAACCGTACCCTAAGCCTTACCCTAACAATAACCCTAACCCTAAACCTAAGCTACCCTTGACTGCTTCTGCCTCCAATAGATTTCCTAAGCACTAGTGTTTTAAGGAACAGGTTAAAAAGAGAATCCTAATGTGATTTCTTGATAATGGGTGTCTTCCTTATTTTCTCCTAGTGTCTAAACTATTCTCCATGGCTGGACCCCCAAATAATATTCCTTGACGTGCTAAGGGGTATCTAGAGAGTGGGATAGGTTTAATAACTACCCTAACCCTAACGCGTACCCTAACCCTAACCTCTACCCTAACCCTAAGACGTACACCAATCCTAACCCGTACCCTAAACCGAGCCCTAACCCTCAAACTAACCCTAACCCTAAACCTAACCCATACCCTACGCCGTACCCGAACCCGTACCCGAACCCGTACCCTGAGCCGTACCCTAACCCTAACCCTAACCCTAACCCTAACCCTAAGCTACCCTTGACTGCTTCTGCCTCCAATAGATTTCCTAAACCCTAGTGTATTAAGGAACAGGTTAAAAAGAGAATCCTAATGTGATTTCAGGATAATGGGTGTGTTCCTTATCTTCTCCTAGTGTCTAAACTCTTCTCCATGGCTGGACCCCCAAATAATATTCCTTGACGTGTTAAGGGGTATCTAGAGAGTGGGATAGGTTTAATAACTACCCTAACCCTAACGCGTACCCTAACACTAACACGTACCCTAATCCTAACCCGTACCCTAAACCGAGCCCTAACCCTCAAATTAACCCTAACCCTAACCCTAACCCATACCCTACGCCGTACCCGAACCCGTACCCTAAGCGGTATCCTAAAGCTAACCCTAACCCTAACCCTAACCCTAACCCTAAGCTACCCTTGACTGCTTCTGCCTCCAATAGATTTCCTAAGCACTAGTGTTTTAAGGAACAGGTTAAAAAGAGAATCCTAATGTGATTTCTTGATAATGGGTGTGTTCCTTATCTTCTCCTAGTGTCTAAACTCTTCTCCATGGCTGGACCCCCAAATAATATTCCTTGACGTGCTAAGGGGTATCTAGAGAGTGGGATAGGTTTAATAACTACCCTAACCCTAACGCGTACCCTAACCCTAACCTCTACCCTAACCCTAACACGTACACTAATCCTAACCCGTACCCTAAACCGAGCCCTAACCCTCAAACTAACCCTAACCCTAAAGCTAACCCATACCCTACGCCGTACCCGAACCCGTACCCGAACCCGTACCCTAAGCCGTACCCTAACCCAAACCCTAACCCTAACCCTAACCCTAAGCTACCCTTGACTGCTTCTGCCTCCAATAGATTTCCTAAGCACTAGTGTTTTAAGGAACAGGTTAAAAAGAGAATCCTAATGTGATTTCTTGATAATGGGTGTGTTCCTTATCTTCTCCTAGTGTCTAAACTCTTCTCCATGGCTGGACACCCAAATAATATTACTTGACGTGCTAAGGGGTATCTAGATAGTGGGATAGGTTTTATAACTACCCTAATCCTAACGCGTACCCTAACCCTAACACGTGCCCTAATCCTAACCCGTACCCTAAACCGAGCCCTAAGCCTCAAATTAACCCTAACCCTAACCCTAACCCATACCCTACGCCGTACCCGAACCCGTACCCTAAGCGGTACCCTAAAGCTAACCCTAACCCTAACCCTAACCCTAACCCTAAGCTACCCTTGACTGCTTCTGCCTCCAATAGATTTCCTAAGCACTAGTGTTTTAAGGAACAGGTTAAAAAGAGAATCCTAATGTGATTTCTTGATAATGGGTGTGTTCCTTATCTTCTCCTAGTGTCTAAACTCTTCTCCATGGCTGGACACCCAAATAATATTCCTTGACGTGCTAAGGGGTATCTAGAGAGTGGGATAGGTTTAATAACTACACTAACCCTAACGCGTACCCTAACCCTAACCCCTAACCTAATCCTAACACGTACCCTAATCCTAACCCGTAACCTAAACCGAGGCCTAACCCTCAAACTATCCCTAACCCTAACCCTAAACCATACCCTACGCCGTACCCGAACCCGTACCCTAAGCCGTACCCTAAGCCCTACCCTAACCCTAACCCTAAGCTACCCTTGACTGCTTCTGCCTCCAATAGATTTCCTAAGCACTAGTGTTTTAAGGAACAGGTTAAAAAGAGAATCCTAATGTGATTTCTTGATAATGGGTGTGTTCCTTATCTTCTCCTAGTGTCTAAACTCTTCTCCATGGCTGGACCCCCAAATAATATTCCTTGACGTGCTAAGGGGTATCTAGGGAGTGGGATAGGTTTAATAACTACCCTAACCCTAACGCGTACCCTAACCCTAACCCCTACCCTAACCCTAACACGTACCCTAATCCTAACCCGTACCCTAAACCGAGCCCTAACCCTCAAACTAACCCTAACCCTAACCCTAACCCATACCCTGTGCCGTACCCGAAACCGTACCCTAAGCCTTACCCTAACAATAACCCTAAACCTAACCCTAAGCTACCCTTGACTGCTTCTGCCTCCAATAGATTTCCTAAGCACTAGTGTTTTAAGGAACAGGTTAAAAAGAGAATCCTAATGTGATTTCTTGATAATGGGTGTGTTCCCTATCTTCTCCTAGTGTCTAATCTCTTCTCCATGGCTGGACCCCCAAATAATATTCCTTGACGTGCTAAGGGGTATCTAGAGAGTGGGATAGGTTTAATAACTACCCTAACCCTAACGCGTACCCTAACCCTAACCTCTACCCTAACCCTAAGACGTACACCAATCCTAACCCGTACCCTAAACCGAGCCCTAACCCTCAAACTAACCCTAACCCTAAACCTAACCCATACCCTACGCCGTACCCGAACCCGTACCCGAACCAGTACCCTAAGCCGTACCCTAACCCTAACCCTAACCGTAACCCTAACCCTAAGCTACCCTTGACTGCTTCTGCCTCCAATAGATTTCCTAAGCACTAGCGTTTTAAGGAATAGGTTAAAAAGAGAATCCTAATGTGATTTCTTGATAATGGGTGTGTTCCTTATCTTCTCCTAGTGTCTAAATTCTTCTCCATGGCTGGACCCCCAAATAATATTCCTTGACGTGCTAAGGGGTATCTAGAGAGTGGGATAGGTTTAATAACTACCCTAACCCTAACGCGTACCCTAACCCTAACCTCTACCCTAACCCTAACACGTACACCAATCCTAACCCGTACCCTAAACCGAGCCCTAACCATCAAACTAACCCTAACCCTAAACCTAACCCATACCCTACGCCGTACCCGAACCCGTACCCGAACCCGTACCCTAAGCCGTACCCTAACCCTAACCCTAACCCTAACCCTAACCCTAAGCTACCCTTGACTGCTTCTGCCTCCAATAGATTTCCTAAACCCTAGTGTATTAAGGAACAGGTTAAAAAGAGAATCCTAATGTGATTTCAGGATAATGGGTGTGTTCCTTATCTTCTCCTAGTGTCTAAACTCTTCTCCATGGCTGGACCCCCAAATAATATTCCTTGACGTGCTAAGGGGTATCTAGAGAGTGGGATAGGTTTAATAACTACCCTAACCCTAACGCGTACCCTAACACTAACACGTACCGTAATCCTAACCCGTACCCTAAACCGAGCCCTAACCCTCAAATTAACCCTAACCCTAACCCTAACCCATACCCTACGCCGTACCCGAACCCGTACCCTAAGCGGTATCCTAAAGCTAACCCTAACCCTAACCCTAACCCTAACCCTAACCCTAAGCTACCCTTGACTGCTTCTGCCTCCAATAGATTTCCTAAGCACTAGTGTTTTAAGGAACAGGTTAAAAAGAGAATCCTAATGTGATTTCTTGATAATGGGTGTGTTCCTTATCTTCTCCTAGTGTCTAAACTCTTCTCCATGGCTGGACCCCCAAATAATATTCCTTGACGTGCTAAGGGGTATCTAGAGAGTGGGATAGGTTTAATAACTACCCTAACCCTAACGCGTACCCTAACCCTAACCTCTACCCTAACCCTAACACGTACACTAATCCTAACCCGTACCCTAAACCGAGCCCTAACCCTCAAACTAACCCTAACCCTAAAGCTAACCCATACCCTACGCCGTACCCGAACCCGTACCCGAACCCGTACCCTAAGCCGTACCCTAACCCAATCCCTAACCCTAACCCTAACCCTAAGCTACCCTTGACTGCTTCTGCCTCCAATAGATTTCCTAAGCACTAGTGTTTTAAGGAACAGGTTAAAAAGAGAATCCTAATGTGATTTCTTGATAATGGGTGTGTTCCTTATCTTCTCCTAGTGTCTAAACTCTTCTCCATGGCTGGACACCCAAATAATATTACTTGACGTGCTAAGGGGTATCTAGAGAGTGGGATAGGTTTTATAACTACCCTAACCCTAACGCGTACCCTAACCCTAACACGTGCCCTAATCCTAACCCGTACCCTAAACCGAGCCCTAAGCCTCAAATTAACCCTAACCCTAACCCTAACCCATACCCTACGCCGTACCCGAACCCGTACCCTAAGCGGTACCCTAAAGCTAACCCTAACCCTAACCCTAACCCTAACCCTAAGCTACCCTTGACTGCTTCTGCCTCCAATAGATTTCCTAAGCACTAGTGTTTTAAGGAACAGGTTAAAAAGAGAATCTTAATGTGATTTCTTGATAATGGGTGTGTTCCCTATCTTCTCCTAGTGTCTAAACTCTTCTCCATGGCTGGACCCCCAAATAATATTCCTTGACGTGCTAAGGGGTATCTAGAGAGTGGGATAGGTTTAATAACTACCCTAACCCTAACGTGTACCCTAACCCTAACCTCTACCCTAACCCTAAGACGTACACCAATCCTAACCCGTACCCTAAACCGAGCCCTAACCCTCAAACTAACCCTAACCCTAAACCTAACCCATACCCTACGCCGTACCCGAACCCGTACCCGAACCAGTACCCTAAGCCGTACCCTAACCCTAACCCTAACCCTAACCCTAACCCTAAGCTACCCTTGACTGCTTCTGCCTCCAATAGATTTCCTAAGCACTAGTGTATTAAGGAACAGGTTAAAAAGAGAATCCTAATGTGATTTCTTGATAATGGGTGTGTTCCTTATCTTCTCCTAATGTCTAAACTCTTCTCCATGGCTGGACCCCCAAATAATATTCCCTGACGTGCTAAGGGGTATCTAGAGAGTGGGATAGGTTTTATAACTACCCTAGCCCTAACGCGTACCCTAACCCTAAACTCTACCCTAACCCTAAGACGTACACCAATTCAAACCCGTACCCTAAACCGAGCCCTAACCCTCAAACTAACCCTAACCCTAAACCTAACCCATACCCTACGCCGTACACGAACCCGTACCCGAACTCGTACCCTAAGCCGTACCCTAACCCTAACCCTAACCCTAACCCTAAGCTACCCTTGACTGCTTCTGCCTCCAATAGATTTCCTAAGCACTAGTGTATTAAGGAACAGGTTAAAAAGAGAATCCTAATGTGATTTCAGGAAAATGGGTGTGTTCCTTATCTTCTCCTAGTGTCTAAACTCTTCTCCATGGCTGGACCCCCAAATAATATTCCTTGACGTGCTAAGGGGTATCTAGAGAGTGGGATAGGTTTAATAACTACCCTAACCCTAACGCGTACCCTAAGCCTAACACGTACCCTAATCCTAACCCGTACCCTAAACCAATCCCTAACCCTCAAATTAACCCTAACCCTAACCCTAACCCATACCCTACGCCGTACCCGAACCCGTACCCTAAGCGTTATCCTAAAGCTAACCCTAACCCTAACCCTAACTCTAACCCTAACCCTAAGCTACCCTTGACTGCTTCTGCCTCCAATAGATTTCCTAAGCACTAGTGTTTTAAGGAACAGGTTAAAAAGAGAATCCTAATGTGATTTCTTGATAATGGGTGTGTTCCTTATCTTCTCCTAGTGTCTAAACTCTTCTCCATGGCTGGACCCCCAAATAATATTCCTTGACGTGCTAAGGGGTATCTAGACAGTGGGATAGGTTTAATAACTACCCTAACCCTAACGCGTACCCTAAACCTAACACGTACCCTAATCCTAACCCGTACCCTAAACCGAGCCCTAACCCTCAAATTAACCCTAACCCTAAACCTAACCCATACCCTACGCCGTACACGAACCCGTACCCGAACTCGTACCCTAAGCCGTACCCTAACCCTAACCCTAACCCTAACCCTAAGCTACCCTTGACTGCTTCTGCCTCCAATAGATTTCCTAAGCACTAGTGTATTAAGGAACAGGTTAAAAAGAGAATCCTAATGTGATTTCAGGATAATGGGTGTGTTCCTTATCTTCTCCTAGTGTCTAAACTCTTCTCCATGGCTGGACCCCCAAATAATATTCCTTGACGTGCTAAGGGGTATCTAGAGAGTGGGATAGGTTTAATAACTACCTTAACCCTAACGCGTACCTTAACCCTAACCCCTACCCTAACCCTAACACGTACCCTAATCCTAACCCATACCCTAAACCGAGCCCTAACCCTCAAACTAACCCTAACCCTAACCCTAACCCATACCCTATGCCGTACCCTAACCCGTACCCTAAGCCTTATCCTAACAATAACCCTAACCCTAACCCTAAGCTACCCTTGACTGCTTCTGCCTCCAATAGATTTCCTAAGCACTAGTGTTTTAAGGAACAGGTTAAAAAGAGAATCCTAATGTGATTTCTTGATAATGGGTGTGTTCCTTATCTTCTCCTAGTGTCTAAACTCTTCTCCATGGCTGGACCCCCAAATAATATTCCTTGACGTGCTAAGGGGTATCTAGAGAGTGGGATAGGTTTAATAACTACCCTAACCCTAACGCGTACCCTAACCCTAACCTCTACCCTAACCCTAAGACGTACACCAATCCTAACCCGTACCCTAAACCGAGCCCTAACCCTCAAACTAACCCTAACCCTAAACCTAACCCATACCCTACGCCGTACCCGAACCCGTACCCGAACCCGTACCCTGAGCCGTACCCTAACCCTAACCCTAACCCTAACCCTAAGCTACCCTTGACTGCTTCTGCCTCCAATAGATTTCCTAAACCCTAGTGTATTAAGGAACAGGTTAAAAAGAGAATCCTAATGTGATTTCAGGATAATGGGTGTGTTCCTTATCTTCTCCTAGTGTCTAAACTCTTCTCCATGGCTGGACCCCCAAATAATATTCCTTGACGTGTTAAGGGGTATCTAGAGAGTGGGATAGGTTTAATAACTACCCTAACCCTAACGCGTACCCTAACACTAACACGTACCCTAATCCTAACCCGTACCCTAAACCGAGCCCTAACCCTCAAATTAACCCTAACCCTAACCCTAACCCATACCCTATGCCGTACCCGAACCCGTACCCTAAGCGGTATCCTAAAGCTAACCCTAACCCTAACCCTAACCCTAACCCTAAGCTACCCTTGACTGCTTCTGCCTCCAATAGATTTCCTAAGCACTAGTGTTTTAAGGAACAGGTTAAAAAGAGAATCCTAATGTGATTTCTTGATAATGGGTGTGTTCCTTATCTTCTCCTAGTGTCTAAACTCTTCTCCATGGCTGGACCCCCAAATAATATTCCTTGACGTGCTAAGGGGTATCTAGAGAGTGGGATAGGTTTAATAACTACCCTAACCCTAACGCGTACCCTAACCCTAACCTCTACCCTAACCCTAACACGTACACTAATCCTAACCCGTACCCTAAACCGAGCCCTAACCCTCAAACTAACCCTAACCCTAAAGCTAACCCATACCCTACGCCGTACCCGAACCCGTACCCGAACCCGTAACCTAAGCCGTACCCTAACCCAAACCCTAACCCTAACCCTAACCCTAAGCTACCCTTGACTGCTTCTGCCTCCAATAGATTTCCTAAGCACTAGTGTTTTAAGGAACAGGTTAAAAAGAGAATCCTAATGTGATTTCTTGATAATGGGTGTGTTCCTTATCTTCTCCTAGTGTCTAAACTCTTCTCCATGGCTGGACACCCAAATAATATTACATGACGTGCTCAGGGGTATCTAGATAGTGGGATAGGTTTTATAACTACCCTAATCCTAACGCGTACCCTAACCCTAACACGTGCCCTAATCCTAACCCGTACCCTAAACCGAGCCCTAAGCCTCAAATTAACCCTAACCCTAACCCTAACCCATACCCTACGCCGTACCCGAACCCGTACCCTAAGCGGTACCCTAAAGCTAACCCTAACCCTAACCGTAACCCTAACCCTAAGCTACCCTTGACTGCTTCTGCCTCCAATAGATTTCCTAAGCACTAGTGTTTTAAGGAACAGGTTAAAAAGAGAATCCTAATGTGATTTCTTGATAATGGGTGTGTTCCTTATCTTCTCCTAGTGTCTAAACTCTTCTCCATGGCTGGACACCCAAATAATATTCCTTGACGTGCTAAGGGGTATCTAGAGAGTGGGATAGGTTTAATAACTACACTAACCCTAACGCGTACCCTAACCCTAACCCCTAACCTAATCCTAACACGTACCCTAATCCTAACCCGTAACCTAAACCGAGCCCTAACCCTCAAACTATCCCTAACCCTAACCCTAAACCATACCCTACGCCGTACCCGAACCCGTACCCTAAGCCGTACCCTAAGCCCTACCCTAACCCTAACCCTAAGCTACCCTTGACTGCTTCTGCATCCAATAGATTTCCTAAGCACTAGTGTTTTAAGGAACAGGTTAAAAAGAGAATCCTAATGTGATTTCTTGATAATGGGTGTGTTCCTTATCTTCTCCTAGTGTCTAAACTCTTCTCCATGGCTGGACCCCCAAATAATATTCCTTGACGTGCTAAGGGGTATCTAGGGAGTGGGATAGGTTTAATAACTACCCTAACCCTAACGCGTACCCTAACCCTAACCCCTACCCTAACCCTATCACGTACCCTAATCCTAACCCGTACCCTAAACCGAGCCCTAACCCTCAAACTAACCCTAACCCTAACCCTAACCCATACCCTATGCCGTACCCGAAACCGTACCCTAAGCCTTACCCTAACAATAACCCTAAACCTAACCCTAAGCTACCCTTGACTGCTTCTGCCTCCAATAGATTTCCTAAGCACTAGTGTTTTAAGGAACAGGTTAAAAAGAGAATCCTAATGTGATTTCTTGATAATGGGTGTGTTCCCTATCTTCTCCTAGTGTCTAAACTCTTCTCCATGGCTGGACCCCCAAATAATATTCCTTGACGTGCTAAGGGGTATCTAGAGAGTGGGATAGGTTTAATAACTACCCTAACCCTAACGCGTACCCTAACCCTAACCTCTACCCTAACCCTAAGACGTACACCAATCCTAACCCGTACCCTAAACCGAGCCCTAACCCTCAAACTAACCCTAACCCTAAACCTAACCCATACCCTACGCCGTACCCGAACCCGTACCCGAACCAGTACCCTAAGCCGTACCCTAACCCTAACCCTAACCCTAACCCTAACCCTAAGCTACCCTTGACTGCTTCTGCCTCCAATAGATTTCCTAAGCACCAGCGTTTTAAGGAATAGGTTAAAAAGAGAATCCTAATGTGATTTCTTGATAATGGGTGTGTTCCTTATCTTCTCCTAGTGTCTAAATTCTTCTCCATGGCTGGACCCCCAAATAATATTCCTTGACGTGCTAAGGGGTATCTAGAGAGTGGGATAGGTTTAATAACTACCCTAACCCTAACGCGTACCCTAACCCTAACCTCTACCCTAACCCTAACACGTACACTAATCCTAACCCGTACCCTAAACCGAGCCCTAACCCTCAAACTAACCCTAACCCTAAACCTAACCCATCCCCTACGCCGTAACCGAACCCGTACCCGAACCCGTACCCTAAGCCGTACCCTAACCCTAACCCTAACCCTAACCCTAACCCTAACCCTAACCCTAAGCTACCCTTGACTGCTTCTGCCTCCAATAGATTTCCTAAGCACTAGTGTATTAAGGAACAGGTTAAAAAGAGAATCCTAATGTGATTTCAGAATAATGGGTGTGTTCCTTATCTTCTCCTAGTGTCTAAACTCTTCTCCATGGCTGGACCCCCAAATAATATTCCTTGACGTGCTAAGGGGTATCTAGAGAGTGGGATAGGTTTAATAACTACCCTAACCCTAACGCGTACCCTAACCCTAACCCCTACCCTAACCCTAACACGAACCCTAATCCTAAAACGTACCCTAAACTGAGCCCTAACCTTCAAACTAACCCTAACCCTAACCCATACCCTACGCCGTACACGAACCCGTACCCGAACCCGTACCCTAAGCCGTACCCTAACCCTAACCCTAATCCTAACCCTAACCCTAAGCTACCCTTGACTGCTTCTGCCTCCAATAGAATTCCTAAGCACTAGTGTTTTAAGGAACAGGTTTAAAAGAGAATCCTAATGTGATTTCTTGATAATGGGTGTGTTCCTTATCTTCTCCTAGTGTCTAAACTCTTCTCCATGGCTGGACACCCAAATAATATTCCTTGACGTGCTAAGGGGTATCTAGAGAGTGGGATAGGTTTAATAACTACCCTAACCCTAACGCGTACCCTAACCCTAACCCCTACCCTAACACGTACCCTAATCCTAACCCGTACCCTAAACCGAGCCCTAACCCTCAAACTAACCCTAACCCTAACCCTAACCCATACCCTACGCCTTACACGAACCCGTACCCGTACCCGTACCCTAAGCCGTACCCTAACCCTAACCCTAACCCTAACCCTAACCCTAAGCTACCCTTGACTGCTTCTGCCTCCAATAGATTTCCTAAGCACTAGTGTTTTAAGGAACAGGTTAAAAAGAGAATCCTAATGTGATTTCTTGATAATGGGTGTGTTCCTTATCTTCTCCTAGTGTCTAAACTCTTCTCCATGGCTGCACACCCAAATAATATTCCTTGACGTGCTAAGGGGTATCTAGAGAGTGGGATAGGTTTAATAACTACCCTAACCCTAACGCGTACCCTAACCCTAACACGTGCCCTAATCCTAACCCGTACCCTAAACCGAGCCCTAACCCTCAAATTAACCCTAACCCTAACCCTAACCCATACCCTACGCCGTACCCGAACCCGTACCCTAAGCGGTACCCTAAAGCTAACCCTAACCCTAACCCTAACCCTAACCCTAAGCTACCCTTGACTGCTTCTGCCTCCAATAGATTTCCTAAGCACTAGTGTTTTAAGGAACAGGTTAAAAAGAGAATCCTAATGTGATTTCTTGATAATGGGTGTGTTCCTTATCTTCTCCTAGTGTCTAAACTCTTCTCCATGGCTGGACCCCCAAATAATATTCCTTGACGTGCTAAGGGGTATCTAGAGAGTGGGATAGGTTTAATAACTACCCTAACCCTAACGCGTACCCTAAACCTAACACGTACCCTAATCCTAACCCGTACCCTAAACCGAGCCCTAACCCTCAAATTAACCCTAACCCTAAACCTAACCCATACCCTACGCCGTACACGAACCCGTATCCGAACCCGTACCCTAAGCCGTACCCTAACCCTAACCCTAACCCTAACCCTAAGCGACCCTTGACTGCTTCTGCCTCCAATAGATTTCCTAAGCACTAGTGTATTAAGGAACAGGTTAAAAAGAGAATCCTAATGTGATTTCAGGATAATGGGTGTGTTCCTTATCTTCTCCTATTGTCTAAACTCTTCTCCATGGCTGGACCCCCAAATAATATTCCTTGACGTGCTAAGGGGTATCTAGATAGTGGGATAGGTTTAATAACTACCCTAACCCTAACGCGTACCTTAACCCTAACCCCTACCCTAACCCTAACACGTACCCTAATCCTAACCCTTACCCTAAACCGAGCCCTAACCCTCAAACTAACCCTAACCCTAACCCTAACCCATACCCTATGCCGTACCCGAAACCGTACCCTAAGCCTTACCCTAACAATAACCCTAACCCTAAACCTAAGCTACCCTTGACTGCTTCTGCCTCCAATAGATTTCCTAAGCACTAGTGTTTTAAGGAACAGGTTAAAAAGAGAATCCTAATGTGATTTCTTGATAATGGGTGTGTTCCTTATTTTCTCCTAGTGTCTAAACTATTCTCCATGGCTGGACCCCCAAATAATATTCCTTGACGTGCTAAGGGGTATCTAGAGAGTGGGATAGGTTTAATAACTACCCTAACCCTAACGCGTACCCTAACCCTAACCTCTACCCTAACCCTAAGACGTACACCAATCCTAACCCGTACCCTAAACCGAGCCCTAACCCTCAAACTAACCCTAACCCTAAACCTAACCCATACCCTACGCCGTACCCGAACCCGTACCCGAACCCGTACCCTGAGCCGTACCCTAACCCTAACCCTAACCCTAACCCTAACCCTAAGCTACCCTTGACTGCTTCTGCCTCCAATAGATTTCCTAAACCCTAGTGTATTAAGGAACAGGTTAAAAAGAGAATCCTAATGTGATTTCAGGATAATGGGTGTGTTCCTTATCTTCTCCTAGTGTCTAAACTCTTCTCCATGGCTGGACCCCCAAATAATATTCCTTGACGTGTTAAGGGGTATCTAGAGAGTGGGATAGGTTTAATAACTACCCTAACCCTAACGCGTACCCTAACACTAACACGTACCCTAATCCTAACCCGTACCCTAAACCGAGCCCTAACCCTCAAATTAACCCTAACCCTAACCCTAACCCATACCCTACGCCGTACCCGAACCCGTACCCTAAGCGGTATCCTAAAGCTAACCCTAACCCTAACCCTAACCCTAACCCTAAGCTACCCTTGACTGCTTCTGCCTCCAATAGATTTCCTAAGCACTAGTGTTTTAAGGAACAGGTTAAAAAGAGAATCCTAATGTGATTTCTTGATAATGGGTGTGTTCCTTATCTTCTCCTAGTGTCTAAACTCTTCTCCATGGCTGGACCCCCAAATAATATTCCTTGACGTGCTAAGGGGTATCTAGAGAGTGGGATAGGTTTAATAACTACCCTAACCCTAACGCGTACCCTAACCCTAACCTCTACCCTAACCCTAACACGTACACTAATCCTAACCCGTACCCTAAACCGAGCCCTAACCCTCAAACTAACCCTAACCCTAAAGCTAACCCATACCCTACGCCGTACCCGAACCCGTACCCGAACCCGTACCCTAAGCCGTACCCTAACCCAATCCCTAACCCTAACCCTAACCCTAAGCTACCCTTGACTGCTTCTGCCTCCAATAGATTTCCTAAGCACTAGTGTTTTAAGGAACATGTTAAAAAGAGAATCCTAATGTGATTTCTTGATAATGGGTGTGTTCCTTATCTTCTCCTAGTGTCTAAACTCTTCTCCATGGCTGGACACCCAAATAATATTACTTGACGTGCTCAGGGGTATCTAGATAGTGGGATAGGTTTTATAACTACCCTAATCCTAACGCGTACCCTAACCCTAACACGTGCCCTAATCCTAACCCGTACCCTAAACCGAGCCCTAAGCCTCAAATTAACCCTAACCCTAACCCTAACCCATACCCTACGCCGTACCCGAACCCGTACCCTAAGCGGTACCCTAAAGCTAACCCTAACCCTAACCCTAACCCTAACCCTAAGCTACCCTTGACTGCTTCTGCCTCCAATAGATTTCCTAAGCACTAGTGTTTTAAGGAACAGGTTAAAAAGAGAATCCTAATGTGATTTCTTGATAATGGGTGTGTTCCTTATCTTCTCCTAGTGTCTAAACTCTTCTCCATGGCTGGACACCCAAATAATATTCCTTGACGTGCTAAGGGGTATCTAGAGAGTGGGATAGGTTTAATAACTACCCTAACCCTAACGCGTACCCTAACCCTAACCTCTACCCTAACCCTAACACGTACACTAATCCTAACCCGTACCCTAAACCGAGCCCTAACCCTCAAACTAACCCTAACCCTAAAGCTAACCCATACCCTACGCCGTACCCGAACCCGTACCCGAACCCGTACCCTAAGCCGTACCCTAACCCAATCCCTAACCCTAACCCTAACCCTAAGCTACCCTTGACTGCTTCTGCCTCCAATAGATTTCCTAAGCACTAGTGTTTTAAGGAACATGTTAAAAAGAGAATCCTAATGTGATTTCTTGATAATGGGTGTGTTCCTTATCTTCTCCTAGTGTCTAAACTCTTCTCCATGGCTGGACACCCAAATAATATTACTTGACGTGCTCAGGGGTATCTAGATAGTGGGATAGGTTTTATAACTACCCTAATCCTAACGCGTACCCTAACCCTAACACGTGCCCTAATCCTAACCCGTACCCTAAACCGAGCCCTAAGCCTCAAATTAACCCTAACCCTAACCCTAACCCATACCCTACGCCGTACCCGAACCCGTACCCTAAGCGGTACCCTAAAGCTAACCCTAACCCTAACCCTAACCCTAACCCTAAGCTACCCTTGACTGCTTCTGCCTCCAATAGATTTCCTAAGCACTAGTGTTTTAAGGAACAGGTTAAAAAGAGAATCCTAATGTGATTTCTTGATAATGGGTGTGTTCCTTATCTTCTCCTAGTGTCTAAACTCTTCTCCATGGCTGGACACCCAAATAATATTCCTTGACGTGCTAAGGGGTATCTAGAGAGTGGGATAGGTTTAATAACTACACTAACCCTAACGCGTACCCTAACCCTAACCCCTAACCTAATCCTAACACGTACCCTAATCCTAACCCGTAACCTAAACCGAGCCCTAACCCTCAAACTATCCCTAACCCTAACCCTAAACCATACCCTACGCCGTACCCGAACCCGTACCCTAAGCCGTACCCTAAGCCCTACCCTAACCCTAACCCTAAGCTACCCTTGACTGCTTCTGCCTCCAATAGATTTCCTAAGCACTAGTGTTTTAAGGAACAGGTTAAAAAGAGAATCCTAATGTGATTTCTTGATAATGGGTGTGTTCCTTATCTTCTCCTAGTGTCTAAACTCTTCTCCATGGCTGGACCCCCAAATAATATTCCTTGACGTGCTAAGGGGTATCTAGGGAGTGGGATAGGTTTAATAACTACCCTAACCCTAACGCGTACCCTAACCCTAACCCCTACCCTAACCCTAACACGTACCCTAATCCTAACCCGTACCCTAAACCGAGCCCTAACCCTCAAACTAACCCTAACCCTAACCCTAACCCATACCCTATGCCGTACCCGAAACCGTACCCTAAGCCTTACCCTAACAATAACCCTAAACCTAACCCTAAGCTACCCTTGACTGCTTCTGCCTCCAATAGATTTCCTAAGCACTAGTGTTTTAAGGAACAGGTTAAAAAGAGAATCCTAATGTGATTTCTTGATAATGGGTGTGTTCCCTATCTTCTCCTAGTGTCTAATCTCTTCTCCATGGCTGGACCCCCAAATAATATTCCTTGACGTGCTAAGGGGTATCTAGAGAGTGGGATAGGTTTAATAACTACCCTAACCCTAACGCGTACCCTAACCCTAACCTCTACCCTAACCCTAAGACGTACACCAATCCTAACCCGTACCCTAAACCGAGCCCTAACCCTCAAACTAACCCTAACCCTAAACCTAACCCATACCCTACGCCGTACCCGAACCCGTATCCGAACCAGTACCCTAAGCCGTACCCTAACCCTAACCCTAACCCTAACCCTAAGCTACCCTTGACTGCTTCTGCCTCCAATAGATTTCCTAAGCACTAGCGTTTTAAGGAATAGGTTAAAAAGAGAATCCTAATGTGATTTCTTGATAATGGGTGTGTTCCTTATCTTCTCCTAGTGTCTAAATTCTTCTCCATGGCTGGACCCCCAAATAATATTCCTTGACGTGCTAAGGGGTATCTAGAGAGTGGGATAGGTTTAATAACTACCCTAACCCTAACGCGTACCCTAACCCTAACCTCTACCCTAACCCTAACACGTACACTAATCCTAACCCGTACCCTAAACCGAGCCCTAACCCTCAAACTAACCCTAACCCTAAACCTAACCCATCCCCTACGCCGTACCCGAACCCGTACCCGAACCCGTACCCTAAGCCGTACCCTAACCCTAACCCTAACCCTAACCCTAACCCTAAGCTACCCTTGACTGCTTCTGCCTCCAATAGATTTCCTAAGCACTAGTGTATTAAGGAACAGGTTAAAAAGAGAATCCTAATGTGATTTCAGAATAATGGGTGTGTTCCTTATCTTCTCCTAGTGTCTAAACTCTTCTCCATGGCTGGACCCCCAAATAATATTCCTTGACGTGCTAAGGGGTATCTAGAGAGTGGGATAGGTTTAATAACTACCCTAACCCTAACGCGTACCCTAACCCTAACCCCTACCCTAACCCTAACACGAACCCTAATCCTAAAACGTACCCTAAACTGAGCCCTAACCTTCAAACTAACCCTAACCCTAACCCATACCCTACGCCGTACACGAACCCGTACCCGAACCCGTACCCTAAGCCGTACCCTAACCCTAACCCTAATCCTAACCCTAACCCTAAGCTACCCTTGACTGCTTCTGCCTCCAATAGAATTCCTAAGCACTAGTGTTTTAAGGAACAGGTTTAAAAGAGAATCCTAATGTGATTTCTTGATAATGGGTGTGTTCCTTATCTTCTCCTAGTGTCTAAACTCTTCTCCATGGCTGGACACCCAAATAATATTCCTTGACGTGCTAAGGGGTATCTAGAGAGTGGGATAGGTTTAATAACTACCCTAACCCTAACGCGTACCCTAACCCTAACCCCTACCCTAACACGTACCCTAATCCTAACCCGTACCCTAAACCGAGCCCTAACCCTCAAACTAACCCTAACCCTAACCCTAACCCATACCCTACGCCGTACACGAACCCGTACCCGAACCCGTACCCTAAGCCGTACCCTAACCCTAACCCTAACCCTAACCCTAACCCTAAGCTACCCTTGACTGCTTCTGCCTCCAATAGATTTCCTAAGCACTAGTGTTTTAAGGAACAGGTTAAAAAGAGAATCCTAATGTGATTTCTTGATAATGGGTGTGTTCCTTATCTTCTCCTAGTGTCTAAACTCTTCTCCATGGCTGCACACCCAAATAATATTCCTTGACGTGCTAAGGTGTATCTAGAGAGTGGGATAGGTTTAATAACTACCCTAACCCTAACGCGTACCCTAACCCTAACACGTGCCCTAATCCTAACCCGTACCCTAAACCGAGCCCTAACCCTCAAATTAACCCTAACCCTAACCCTAACCCATACCCTACGCCGTACCCGAACCCGTACCCTAAGCGGTACCCTAAAGCTAACCCTAACCCTAACCCTAACCCTAACCCTAAGCTACCCTTGACTGCTTCTGCCTCCAATAGATTTCCTAAGCACTAGTGTTTTAAGGAACAGGTTAAAAAGAGAATCCTAATGTGATTTCTTGATAATGGGTGTGTTCCTTATCTTCTCCTAGTGTCTAAACTCTTCTCCATGGCTGGACCCCCAAATAATATTCCTTGACGTGCTAAGGGGTATCTAGAGAGTGGGATAGGTTTAATAACTACCCTAACCCTAACGCGTACCCTAAACCTAACACGTACCCTAATCCTAACCCGTACCCTAAACCGAGCCCTAACCCTCAAATTAACCCTAACCCTAAACCTAACCCATACCCTACGCCGTACACGAACCCGTATCCGAACCCGTACCCTAAGCCGTACCCTAACCCTAACCCTAACCCTAACCCTAAGCGACCCTTGACTGCTTCTGCCTCCAATAGATTTCCTAAGCACTAGTGTATTAAGGAACAGGTTAAAAAGAGAATCCTAATGTGATTTCAGGATAATGGGTGTGTTCCTTATCTTCTCCTATTGTCTAAACTCTTCTCCATGGCTGGACCCCCAAATAATATTCCTTGACGTGCTAAGGGGTATCTAGATAGTGGGATAGGTTTAATAACTACCCTAACCCTAACGCGTACCTTAACCCTAACCCCTACCCTAACCCTAACACGTACCCTAATCCTAACCCTTACCCTAAACCGAGCCCTAACCCTCAAACTAACCCTAACCCTAACCCTAACCCATACCCTATGCCGTACCCGAAACCGTACCCTAAGCCTTACCCTAACAATAACCCTAACCCTAAACCTAAGCTACCCTTGACTGCTTCTGCCTCCAATAGATTTCCTAAGCACTAGTGTTTTAAGGAACAGGTTAAAAAGAGAATCCTAATGTGATTTCTTGATAATGGGTGTGTTCCTTATTTTCTCCTAGTGTCTAAACTATTCTCCATGGCTGGACCCCCAAATAATATTCCTTGACGTGCTAAGGGGTATCTAGAGAGTGGGATAGGTTTAATAACTACCCTAACCCTAACGCGTACCCTAACCCTAACACGTACCCTAATCCTAACCCGTACCCTAAACCGAGCCCTAACCCTCAAATTAACCCTAACCCTAACCCTAACCCATACCCTACGCCGTACCCGAACCCGTACCCTAAGCGGTATCCTAAAGCTAACCCTAACCCTAACCCTAACCCTAACCCTAAGCTACCCTTGACTGCTTCTGCCTCCAATAGATTTCCTAAGCACTAGTGTATTAAGGAACAGGTTAAAAAGAGAATCCTAATGTGATTTCAGAATAATGGGTGTGTTCCTTATCTTCTCCTAGTGTCTAAACTCTTCTCCATGGCTGGACCCCCAAATAATATTCCTTGACGTGCTAAGGGGTATCTAGAGAGTGGGATAGGTTTAATAACTACCCTAACCCTAACGCGTACCCTAACCCTAACCCCTACCCTAAAACTAACACGAACGCTAATCCTAACACGTACCCTAAACTGAGCCCTAACCTTCAAACTAACCCTAACCCTAACCCATACCCTACGCCGTACACGAACCCGTACCCGAACCCGTACCCTAAGCCGTACCCTAACCCTAACCCTAACCCTAACCCTAACCCTAAGCTACCCTTGACTGCTTCTGCCTCCAATAGATTTCCTAAGCACTAGTGTTTTAAGGAACAGGTTAAAAAGAGAATCCTAATGTGATTTCTTGATAATGGGTGTGTTCCTTATCTTCTCCTAGTGTGTAAACTCTTCTCCATGGCTGGACACCCAAATAATATTCCTTGACGTGCTAAGGGGTATCTAGAGAGTGGGATAGGTTTAATAACTACCCTAACCCTAACGCGTACCCTAACCCTAACACGTGCCCTAATCCTAACCCGTACCCTAAACCGAGCCCTAACCCTCAAATTAACCCTAACCCTAACCCTAACCCATACCCTACGCCGTACCCGAACCCGTAACCTAAGCGATACCCTAAAGCTAACCCTAACCCTAACCCTAACCCTAACCCTAAGCTACCCTTGACTGCTTCTGCCTCCAATAGATTTCCTAAGCACTAGTGTATTAAGGAACAGGTTAAAAAGAGAATCCTAATGTGATTTCAGGATAATGGGTGTGTTCCTTATCTTCTCCTAGTGTCTAAAGTCTTCTCCATGGCTGGACCCCCAAATAATATTCCTTGACGTGCTAAGGGGTATCTAGAGAGTGGGATAGGTTTAATAACTACCCTAACCCTAACGCGTACCTTAACCCTAACCCCTACCCTAACCCTAACACGTACCCTAATCCTAACCCGTACCCTAAACCGAGCCCTAACCCTCAAACTAACACTAACCCTAACCCTAACCCATACCCAATGCCGTACCCGAACCCGTACCCTAAGCCTTACCCTAACAATAACCCTAACGCTAACCCTAAGCTACACTTGACTGCTTCTGCCTCCAATAGATTTCCTAAGCACTAGTGTTTTAAGGAACAGGTTAAAAAGAGAATCCTAATGTGATTTCTTGATAATGGGTGTGTTCCTTATCTTCTCCTAGTGTCTAAACTCTTCTCCATGGCTGGACCCCCAAATAATATTCCTTGACGTGCTAAGGGGTATCTAGAGAGTGGGATAGGTTTAATAACTACCCTAACCCTAACGCGTACCCTAACCCTAACACGTACCCTAATCCTAACCCGTACCCTAAACCAATCCCTAACCCTCAACTTAACCCTAACCCTAACCCTAACCCATACCCTACGCCGTTCCCGAACCCTTACCCTAAGCGGTATCCTAATGCTAACCCTAACCCTAACCCTAACCCTAACCCTAAGCTACCCTTGACTGCTTCTGCCTCCAATAGATTTCCTAAGCACTAGTGTTTTAAGGAACAGGTTAAAAAGAGAATCCTAATGTGATTTCAGGATAATGGGTGTGTTCCTTATCTTCTCCTAGTGTCTAAACTCTTCTCCATGGCTGGACCCCCAAATAATATTCCTTGACGTGCTAAGGGGTATCTAGAGAGTGGGATAGGTTTAATAACTACCCTAACCCTAACGCGTACCCTAACCCTAACACGTACCCTAATCCTAACCCGTACCCTAAACCGAGCCCTAACCCTCAAATTAAACCTAACCCTAACCCTAACCCATACCCTACGCCGTTCCCGAACCCTTACCCTAAGCGGTATCCTAAAGCTAACCCTAAACCTAACCCTAACCCTAACCCTAAGCTACCCTTGACTGCTTCTGCCTCCAATAGATTTCCTAAGCACTAGTGTTTTAAGGAACAGGTTAAAAAGAGAATCCTAATGTGATTTCTTGATAATGGGTGTGTTCCTTATCTTCTCTTAGTGTCTAAACTCTTCTCCATGGATGGACCCCCAAATAATATTCCTTGACGTGCTAAGGGGTATCTAGAGAGTGGGATAGGTTTAATAACTACCCTAACCCTAACGCGTACCCTAACCCTAACCTCTACCCTAACCCTAACACGTACACTAATCCTAACCCGTACCCTAAACCGAGCCCTAACCCTCAAACTAACCCTAACCCTAAAGCTAACCCATAACCTACGCCGTACCCGAACCCGTACCCGAACCCGTACCCTAAGCCGTACCCTAACCCTAACCCTAACCCTAACCCTAACCCTAAGCTACCCTTGACTGCTTCTGCCTCCAATAGATTTCCTAAGCACTAGTGTATTAAGGAACAGGTTAAAAAGAGAATCCTAATGTGATTTCAGAATAATGGGTGTGTTCCTTATCTTCTCCTAGTGTCTAAACTCTTCTCCATGGCTGGACCCCCAAATAATATTCCTTGACGTGCTAAGGGGTATCTAGAGAGTGGGATAGGTTTAATAACTACCCTAACCCTAATGCGTACCCTAACCCTAACCCCTACCCTAAACCTAACACGAACCCTAATTCTAACACGTACCCTAAACTGAGCCCTAACCTTCAAACTAACCCTAACCCTAACCCATACCCTACGCCGTACACGAACCCGTACCCGAACCCGTACCCTAAGCCGTACCCTAACCCTAACCCTAACCCTAACCCTAACCCTAAGCTACCCTTGACTGCTTCTGCCTCCAATAGATTTCCTAAGCACTAGTGTTTTAAGGAACAGGTTAAAAAGAGAATCCTAATGTGATTTCTTGATAATGGGTGTGTTCCTTATCTTCTCCTAGTGTCTAAACTCTTCTCCATGGCTGGACACCCAAATAATATTCCTTGACGTGCTAAGGGGTATCTAGAGAGTGGGATAGGTTTAATAACTACACTAACCCTAACGCGTACCCTAACCCTAACCCCTAACCTAACCCTAACACGTACCCTAATCCTAACCCGTAACCTAAACCGAGCCCTAACCCTCAAACTATCCCTAACCCTAACCCTAAACCATACCCTACGCCGTACCCGAACCCGTACCCTAAGCCGTACCCTAAGCCCTACCCTAACCCTAACCCTAACCCTAAGCTACCCTTGACTGCTTCTGCCTCCAATAGAATTCCTAAGCACTATTGTTTTAAGGAACAGGTTAAAAAGAGAATCCTAATGTGATTTCTTGATAATGGGTGTGTTCCTTATCTTCTCCTAGTGTCTAAACTCTTCTCCATGGCTGGACCCCCAAATAATATTCCTTGACGTGCTAAGGGGTATCTAGAGAGTGGGATAGGTTTAATAACTACCCTAACCCTAACGCGTACCCTAACCCTAACACGTGCCCTAATCCTAACCCGTACCCTAAAACGAGCCCTAACCCTCAAATTAACCCTAACCCTAACCCTAACCCATACCCTACGCCGTACCCGAACCCGTACCCTAAGCGGTACCCTAAAGCTAACCCTAACCCTAACCCTAACCGTAACCCTAAGCTACCCTTGAATGCTTCTGCCTCCAATAGATTTCCTAAGCACTAGTGTTTTAAGGAACAGGTTAAAAAGAGAATCCTAATGTGATTTCTTGATAATGGGTGTGTTCCTTATCTTCTCCTAGTGTCTAAACTCTTCTCCATGGCTGGACCCCCAAATAATATTCCTTGACGTGCTAAGGGGTATCTAGGGAGTGGGATAGGTTTAATAACTACCCTAACCCTAACGCGTACCCTAACCCTAACCCCTACCCTAACCCTAACACGTACCCTAATCCTAACCCGTACCCTAAACCGAGCCCTAACCCTCAAACTAACCCTAACCCTAACCCTAACCCATACCCTATGCCGTACCCGAACCCGTACCCTAAGCCTTACCCTAACAATAACCCTAACCCTAACCCTAAGCTACCCTTGACTGCTTCTGCCTCCAATAGATTTCCTAAACACTAGTGTTTTAAGGAACAGGTTAAAAAGAGAATCCTAATGTGATTTCAGGATAATGGGTGTGTTCCTTATCTTCTCCTAGTGTCTAAACTCTTCTCCATGGCTGGACCCCCAAATAATATTCCTTGACGTGCTAAGGGGTATCTAGAGAGTGGGATAGGTTTAATAACTACACTAACCCTAACGCGTACACTAACCCTAACACGTACCCTAATCCTAACCCGTACCCTAAACCAATCCCTAACCCTCAAATTAACCCTAACCCTAACCCTAACCCATACCCTAAGCCGTACCCGAACCCGTACCCTAAGCGGTATCCTAAAGCTAAACCTAACCCTAACCCTAACCCTAACCCTAAGCTACCCTTGACTGCTTCTGCCTCCAATAGATTTCCTAAGCACTAGTGTATTAAGGAACAGGTTAAAAAGAGAATCCTAATGTGATTTCAGGATAATGGGTGTGTTCCTTATCTTCTCCTAGTGTCTAAACTCTTCTCCATGGCTGGACCCCCAAATAATATTCCTTGACGTGCTAAGGGGTATCTAGAGAGTGGGATAGGTTTAATAACTACCCTAACCCTAACGCGTACCCTAACCCTAACCTCTACCCTAACCCTAACACGTACACTAATCCTAACCCGTACCTTAAACCGAGCCCTAACCCTCAAGCTAACCCTAACCCTAAACCTAACCCATACCCTACGCCGTACCCGAACCCGTACCCGAACCCGTACCCTAAGCCGTACCATAACCCTAACCCTAACCCTAATTCTAACCCTAAGCTACCCTTGACTGCTTCTGCCTCCAATAGATTTCCTAAGCACTAGTATATTAAGGAACAGGTTAAAAAGAGAATCCTAATGTGATTTCAGGATAATGGGTGTGTTCCTTATCTTCTCCTAGTGTCTAAGCTGTTCTCCATGGCTGGACCCCCAAATAATATTCCTTGACGTGCTAAGGGGAATCTAGAGAGTGGGATAGGTTTAATAACTACCCTAACCCTAATGCGTACCCTAACTCTAAACCCTACCCTAACCCTAACACGAACCCTAATCCTAACCCGTACCCTAAACCGAGCCCTAACCTTCAAACTAACCCTAACCCTAAACCTAACCCCTACCCTACGCCGTACACGAACCCGTACCCGAACCCGTACCCTAAGCCGTACCCTAAACCTAACCCTAACCCTAACCCTAACCCTAAGCTACCCTTGACTGCTTCTGCCTCCAATAGATTTCCTAAGCACTAGTGTTTTAAGGAACAGGTTAAAAAGGGAATCCTAATGTGATTTCTTGATAATGGGTGTGTTCCTTATCTTCTCCTAGTGTCTAAACTCTTCTCCATGGCTGGACACCCAAATAATATTCCTTGACGTGCTAAGGGGTATCTAGAGAGTGGGATAGGTTTAATAACTACCCTAACCCTAACGCGTACCCTAACCCTAACCCCTACCCTAACCCTAACACGTACCCTAATCCTAACCCGTAACCTAAACCGAGCCCTAACCCTCAAACTAACCCTAACCCTAACCCTAACCCATACCCTACGCCGTACCCGAACCCGTACCCTAAGCCTTACCCTAACACTAACCCTAACCCTAACCCTAAGCTACCCTTGACAGCCTCTGTCTCCAATAGATTTCCTAAGCACTAGTGTTTTAAGGAACAGGTTAAAAAGAGAATCCTAATGTGATTTCTTGATAATGGGTGTGTTCCTTATCTTCTCCTAGTGTCTAAACTCTTCTCCATGGCTGGACCCCCAAATAATATTCCTTGACGTGCTAAGGGGTATCTAGAGAGTGGGATAGGTTTAATAACTACCCTAACCCTGACGCGTACCCTAACCCTAACCTCTACCCTAACCCTAACACGTACACTAATACTAACCCGTACCCTAAACCGAGCCCTAACCCTCAAACTAACCCTAACCCTAAACCTAACCCATACCCTACGCCGTACCCGAACCCGTACCGGAACCCGTACCCTAAGCCGTACCCTAACCCTAACCCTAACACTAACCCTAAGCTACCCTTGACTGCTTCTGCCTCCAATAGATTTCCTAAGCACTAGTGTATTAAGAAACAGGTTAAAAAGAGAATCCTAATGTGATTTCAGAATAATGGGTGTGTTCCTTATCTTCTCCTAGTGTCTAAACTCTTCTCCATGGCTGGACCCCCAAATAATATTCCTTGACGTGCTAAGGGGTATCTAGAGAGTGGGATAGGTTTAATAACTACCCTAACCCTAACGCGTACCCTAACCCTAACCCCTACCCTAACCCTAACACGAACCCTAATCCTAACCCGTACCCTAAACCGAGCCCTAACCTTCAAACTAACCCTAACCCTAACCCTAACCCATACCCTACGCCGTACACGAACCCGTACCCGAACCCGTACCCTAAGCCGTACCCTAACCCTAACCCTAACCATAACCCTAAGCTACCCTTGACTGCTTCTGCCTCCAATAGATTTCCTAAGCACTAGTGTTTTAAGGAACAGGTTAAAAAGAGAATCCTAATGTGATTTCTTGATAATGGGTGTGTTCCTTATCTTCTCCTAGTGTCTAAACTCTTCTCCATGGCTGGACCCCCAAATAATATTCCTTGACGTGCTAAGGGGTATCTAGAGAGTGGGATAGGTTTAATAACTACCCTAACCCTAACGCGTACCCTAACCCTAACCCCTACCCTAACCCTAACACGTACCCTAATCCTAACCCGTACCCTAAACCGAGCCCTAACCCTAAAACTAACCCTAACCCTAACCCTAACCCATACCCTACGCCGTACCCGAACCCGTACCCGAACCCGTACCCTAACCCTAACCCTAACCCTAAGCTACCCTTGACTGCTTCTGCCTCCAATAGATTTCCTAAGCACTAGTGTTTTAAGGAACAGGTTAAAAAGAGAATCCTAATGTGATTTCTTGATAATGGGTGTGTTCCTTATCTTCTCCTAGTGTCTAAACTCTTCTCCGTGGCTGGACCCCCAAATAATATTCCTTGACGTGCTAAGGGGTATCTAGAGAGTGGGATAGGTTTAATAACTACCCTAACCCTAACGCGTACCCTAACCCTAACACGTACCCTAATCCTAAACCGTACCCTAAACCGAGCCCTAACCCTCAAACTAACCCTAACACTAACCCTACCCCATACACTACGCAGTACCCGAACCCGTACCCGAACCCGTACCCTAAGCCGTACCCTAACCCTAACCCTAACCCTAAGCTACCCTTGACTGCTTCTGCCTCCAATAGATTTCCTAAGCACTAGTGTTTTAAGGAACAGGTTAAAAGGAGAATCCTAATGTGATTTCTTGATAATGGGTGTGTTCCTTATCTTCTCCTACTCTCTAAACTCTTCTCCATGGCTGGACCCGCAAATAATATTCCTTGACGTGCTAAGCGGTATCTAGGGAGTGGGATAGGTTTAATAACTACCCTAACCCTAACGCGTACCCTAACCCTAACGCGTACCCTAACCCTAACACGTACCCTAATCCTAACCCGTACCCTAAACCGAGCCCTAACCCTCAAACTAACGCTAACCCTAACCTTAAAACATACCCTATGCCGTACCCGAACCCGTACCCTAAGCCTTACCCTAACAATAACCCTAACCCTAACCCTAAGCTACCCTTGACTGCTTCTGCCTCCAATAGATTTCCTAAGCACCAGTGTTTTAAGGAACAGGTTAAAAAGAGAATCCTAATGTGATTTCTTGATAATGGGTGTGTTCCTTATCTTCTCCTAGTGTCTAAACTCTTCTCCATGGCTAGACCCCCAAATAATATTCCTTGACGTGCTAAGGGGTATCTAGAGAGTGGGATATGTTTTAATAACTAACTTAACCCTAACGCGTACCCTAACCCTAACCTCTACTCTAACCCTAACACGTACACTAATCCTAACCCGTACCCTAAACCGAGCCCTAACCCTCAAACTAACCCTAACACTAAACCTAACCCATACCCTACGCCGTACCCGAACCCGTACCCGAACCCGTACCCTAAGCCGTACCCTAACCCTAACCCTAACCCTAACCCTAACCCTAAGCTACCCTTGACTGCTTCTGCCTCCAATAGATTTCCTAAGCACTAGAGTATTAAGGAACAGGTTAAAAAGAGAATCCTAATGTGATTTCAGGATAATGGGTGTGTTCCTTATCTTCTCCTAGTGTCTAAACTCTTCTCCATGGCTGGACCCCCAAATAATATTCCTTGACGTGCTAAGGGGTATCTAGAGAGTGGGATAGGTTTAATAACTACCCTAACCCTAACCCCTACCCTAACCCTAACACGAACCCTAATCCTAACCCGTACCCTAAACCGAGCCCTAACCTTCAAACTAACCCTAACCCTAACCCTAACCCATACCCTACGCCGTACACGAACCCGTACCCGAACCCGTACCCTAAGCCGCACTCTAAACCTAACCCTAACCCTAACCCTAACCCTAAGCTACCCTTGACTGCTTCTGCCTCCAATAGATTTCCTAAGCACTAGTGTTTTAAGGAACAGGTTAAAAAGAGAATCCTAATGTGATTTCTTGATAATGGGTGTGTTCCTTATCTTCTCCTAGTGTCTAAACTCTTCTCTATGGCTGGACACCCAAATAATATTCCTTGACGTGCTAAGGGGTATCTAGAGAGTGGGATAGGTTTAATAACTACCCTAAACCTAACGCGTACCCTAACCCTAACCCCTACCCTAACACTAACACGTACCCTAATCCTAACCCGTACCCTAAACCGATCCCTAACCCTCAAACTAACCCTAACCCTAACCCTAACCCATACCCTACGCCGTACCCGAACCCGTAACCTAACCCGTACCCTAACACTAACCCTAACCCTAACCCTAACCCTAACCCTAAGCTACCCTGGACTGCTTCTGCCTCCAATAGATTTCCTAAGCACTAGTATTTTAAGGAACAGGTTAAAAAGAGAATCCTAATGTGATTTCTTGATAATGGGTGTGTTCCTTATCTTCTCCTAGTGTCTAAACTCTTCTCCATGGCTGGACCCCCAAATAATATTCCTTGACGTGCTAAGGGGTATCTAGAGAGTGGGATAGGTTTAATAACTACCCTAACCCTAACGCGTACCCTAACCCTAACACGTGCCCTAATCCTAACCCGTACCCTAAACCGAGCCCTAACCCTCAAATTAACCCTAACCCTAACCCTAACCCATACCCTACGCCGTACCCGAACCCGTAACCTAAGCGGTACCCTAAAGCTAACCCTAACCCTAACCCTAACCCTAACCCTAAGCTACCCTTGACTGCTTCTGCCTCCAATAGATTTCCTAAGCACTAGTGTATTAAGGAACAGGTTAAAAAGAGAATCCTAATGTGATTTCAGGATAATGGGTGTGTTCCTTATCTTCTCCTAGTGTCTAAAGTCTTCTCCATGGCTGGACCCCCAAATAATATTCCTTGACGTGCTAAGGGGTATCTAGAGAGTGGGATAGGTTTAATAACTACCCTAACCCTAACGCGTACCTTAACCCTAACCCCTACCCTAACCCTAACACGTACCCTAATCCTAACCCGTACCCTAAACCGAGCCCTAACCCTCAAACTAACACTAACCCTAACCCTAACCCATACCCAATGCCGTACCCGAACCCGTACCCTAAGCCTTACCCTAACAATAACCCTAACGCTAACCCTAAGCTACCCTTGACTGCTTCTGCCTCCAATAGATTTCCTAAGCACTAGTGTTTTAAGGAACAGGTTAAAAAGAGAATCCTAATGTGATTTCTTGATAATGGGTGTGTTCCTTATCTTCTCCTAGTGTCTAAACTCTTCTCCATGGCTGGACCCCCAAATAATATTCCTTGACGTGCTAAGGGGTATCTAGAGAGTGGGATAGGTTTAATAACTACCCTAACCCTAACGCGTACCCTAACCCTAACACGTACCCTAATCCTAACCCGTACCCTAAACCAATCCCTAACCCTCAACTTAACCCTAACCCTAACCCTAACCCATACCCTACGCCGTTCCCGAACCCTTACCCTAAGCGGTATCCTAAAGCTAACCCTAACCCTAACCCTAACCCTAACCCTAAGCTACCCTTGACTGCTTCTGCCTCCAATAGATTTCCTAAGCACTAGTGTTTTAAGGAACAGGTTAAAAAGAGAATCCTAATGTGATTTCAGGATAATGGGTGTGTTCCTTATCTTCTCCTAGTGTCTAAACTCTTCTCCATGGCTGGACCCCCAAATAATATTCCTTGACGTGCTAAGGGGTATCTAGAGAGTGGGATAGGTTTAATAACTACCCTAACCCTAACGCGTACCCTAACCCTAACACGTACCCTAATCCTAACCCGTACCCTAAACCGAGCCCTAACCCTCAAATTAAACTTAACCCTAACCCTAACCCATACCCTACGCCGTTCCCGAACCCTTACCCTAAGCGGTATCCTAAAGCTAACCCTAAACCTAACCCTAACACTAACCCTAAGCTACCCTTGACTGCTTCTGCCTCCAATAGATTTCCTAAGCACTAGTGTTTTAAGGAACAGGTTAAAAAGAGAATCCTAATGTGATTTCTTGATAATGGGTGTGTTCCTTATCTTCTCTTAGTGTCTAAACTCTTCTCCATGGATGGACCCCCAAATAATATTCCTTGACGTGCTAAGGGGTATCTAGAGAGTGGGATAGGTTTAATAACTACCCTAACCCTAACGCGTACCCTAACCCTAACCTCTACCCTAACCCTAACACGTACACTAATCCTAACCCGTACCCTAAACCGAGCCCTAACCCTCAAACTAACCCTAACCCTAAAGCTAACCCATAACCTACGCCGTACCCGAACCCGTACCCGAACCCGTACCCTAAGCCGTACCCTAACCCTAACCCTAACCCTAACCCTAACCCTAAGCTACCCTTGACTGCTTCTGCCTCCAATAGATTTCCTAAGCACTAGTGTATTAAGGAACAGGTTAAAAAGAGAATCCTAATGTGATTTCAGAATAATGGGTGTGTTCCTTATCTTCTCCTAGTGTCTAAACTCTTCTCCATGGCTGGACCCCCAAATAATATTCCTTGACGTGCTAAGGGGTATCTAGAGAGTGGGATAGGTTTAATAACTACCCTAACCCTAATGCGTACCCTAACCCTAACCCCTACCCTAAACCTAACACGAACCCTAATTCTAACACGTACCCTAAACTGAGCCCTAACCTTCAAACTAACCCTAACCCTAACCCATACCCTACGCCGTACACGAACCCGTACCCGAACCCGTACCCTAAGCCGTACCCTAACCCTAACCCTAACCCTAACCCTAACCCTAAGCTACCCTTGACTGCTTCTGCCTCCAATAGATTTCCTAAGCACTAGTGTTTTAAGGAACAGGTTAAAAAGAGAATCCTAATGTGATTTCTTGATAATGGGTGTGTTCCTTATCTTCTCCTAGTGTCTAAACTCTTCTCCATGGCTGGACACCCAAATAATATTCCTTGACGTGCTAAGGGGTATCTAGAGAGTGGGATAGGTTTAATAACTACACTAACCCTAACGCGTACCCTAACCCTAACCCCTAACCTAACCCTAACACGTACCCTAATCCTAACCCGTAACCTAAACCGAGCCCTAACCCTCAAACTATCCCTAACCCTAACCCTAAACCATACCCTACGCCGTACCCGAACCCGTACCCTAAGCCGTACCCTAAGCCCTACCCTAACCCTAACCCTAACCCTAAGCTACCCTTGACTGCTTCTGCCTCCAATAGAATTCCTAAGCACTATTGTTTTAAGGAACAGGTTAAAAAGAGAATCCTAATGTGATTTCTTGATAATGGGTGTGTTCCTTATCTTCTCCTAGTGTCTAAACTCTTCTCCATGGCTGGACCCCCAAATAATATTCCTTGACGTGCTAAGGGGTATCTAGAGAGTGGGATAGGTTTAATAACTACCCTAACCCTAACGCGTACCCTAACCCTAACACGTGCCCTAATCCTAACCCGTACCCTAAAACGAGCCCTAACCCTCAAATTAACCCTAACCCTAACCCTAACCCATACCCTACGCCGTACCCGAACCCGTACCCTAAGCGGTACCCTAAAGCTAACCCTAACCCTAACCCTAACCGTAACCCTAAGCTACCCTTGAATGCTTCTGCCTCCAATAGATTTCCTAAGCACTAGTGTTTTAAGGAACAGGTTAAAAAGAGAATCCTAATGTGATTTCTTGATAATGGGTGTGTTCCTTATCTTCTCCTAGTGTCTAAACTCTTCTCCATGGCTGGACCCCCAAATAATATTCCTTGACGTGCTAAGGGGTATCTAGGGAGTGGGATAGGTTTAATAACTACCCTAACCCTAACGCGTACCCTAACCCTAACCCCTACCCTAACCCTAACACGTACCCTAATCCTAACCCGTACCCTAAACCGAGCCCTAACCCTCAAACTAACCCTAACCCTAACCCTAACCCATACCCTATGCCGTACCCGAACCCGTACCCTAAGCCTTACCCTAACAATAACCCTAACCCTAACCCTAAGCTACCCTTGACTGCTTCTGCCTCCAATAGATTTCCTAAACACTAGTGTTTTAAGGAACAGGTTAAAAAGAGAATCCTAATGTGATTTCAGGATAATGGGTGTGTTCCTTATCTTCTCCTAGTGTCTAAACTCTTCTCCATGGCTGGACCCCCAAATAATATTCCTTGACGTGCTAAGGGGTATCTAGAGAGTGGGATAGGTTTAATAACTACACTAACCCTAACGCGTACACTAACCCTAACACGTACCCTAATCCTAACCCGTACCCTAAACCAATCCCTAACCCTCAAATTAACCCTAACCCTAACCCTAACCCATACCCTAAGCCGTACCCGAACCCGTACCCTAAGCGGTATCCTAAAGCTAAACCTAACCCTAACCCTAACCCTAACCCTAAGCTACCCTTGACTGCTTCTGCCTCCAATAGATTTCCTAAGCACTAGTGTATTAAGGAACAGGTTAAAAAGAGAATCCTAATGTGATTTCAGGATAATGGGTGTGTTCCTTATCTTCTCCTAGTGTCTAAACTCTTCTCCATGGCTGGACCCCCAAATAATATTCCTTGACGTGCTAAGGGGTATCTAGAGAGTGGGATAGGTTTAATAACTACCCTAACCCTAACGCGTACCCTAACCCTAACCTCTACCCTAACCCTAACACGTACACTTATCCTAACCCGTACCTTAAACCGAGCCCTAACCCTCAAGCTAACCCTAACCCTAAACCTAACCCATACCCTACGCCGTACCCGAACCCGTACCCGAACCCGTACCCTAAGCCGTACCATAACCCTAACCCTAACCCTAATTCTAACCCTAAGCTACCCTTGACTGCTTCTGCCTCCAATAGATTTCCTAAGCACTAGTGTTTTAAGGAACAGGTTAAAAAGAGAATCCTAATGTGATTTCTTGATAATGGGTGTGTTCCTTATCTTCTCCTAGTGTCTAAACTCTTCTCTATGGCTGGACACCCAAATAATATTCCTTGACGTGCTAAGGGGTATCTAGAGAGTGGGATAGGTTTAATAACTACCCTAAACCTAACGCGTACCCTAACCCTAACCCCTACCCTAACACTAACACGTACCCTAATCCTAACCCGTACCCTAAACCGATCCCTAACCCTCAAACTAACCCTAACCCTAACCCTAACCCATACCCTACGCCGTACCCGAACCCGTAACCTAACCCGTACCCTAACACTAACCCTAACCCTAACCCTAACCCTAACCCTAAGCTACCCTGGACTGCTTCTGCCTCCAATAGATTTCCTAAGCACTAGTATTTTAAGGAACAGGTTAAAAAGAGAATCCTAATGTGATTTCTTGATAATGGGTGTGTTCCTTATCTTCTCCTAGTTTCTAAACTCTTCTCCATGGCTGGACCCCCAAATAATATTCCTTGACGTGCTAAGGGGTATCTAGAGAGTGGGATAGGTTTAATAACTACCCTAACCCTAACGCGTACCCTAACCCTAACACGTGCCCTAATCCTAACCCGTACCCTAAACCGAGCCCTAACCCTCAAATTAACCCTAACCCTAACCCTAACCCATACCCTACGCCGTACCCGAACCCGTAACCTAAGCGGTACCCTAAAGCTAACCCTAACCCTAACCCTAACCCTAACCCTAAGCTACCCTTGACTGCTTCTGCCTCCAATAGATTTCCTAAGCACTAGTGTATTAAGGAACAGGTTAAAAAGAGAATCCTAATGTGATTTCAGGATAATGGGTGTGTTCCTTATCTTCTCCTAGTGTCTAAAGTCTTCTCCATGGCTGGACCCCCAAATAATATTCCTTGACGTGCTAAGGGGTATCTAGAGAGTGGGATAGGTTTAATAACTACCCTAACCCTAACGCGTACCTTAACCCTAACCCCTACCCTAACCCTAACACGTACCCTAATCCTAACCCGTACCCTAAACCGAGCCCTAACCCTCAAACTAACACTAACCCTAACCCTAACCCATACCCAATGCCGTACCCGAACCCGTACCCTAAGCCTTACCCTAACAATAACCCTAACGCTAACCCTAAGCTACCCTTGACTGCTTCTGCCTCCAATAGATTTCCTAAGCACTAGTGTTTTAAGGAACAGGTTAAAAAGAGAATCCTAATGTGATTTCTTGATAATGGGTGTGTTCCTTATCTTCTCCTAGTGTCTAAACTCTTCTCCATGGCTGGACCCCCAAATAATATTCCTTGACGTGCTAAGGGGTATCTAGAGAGTGGGATAGGTTTAATAACTACCCTAACCCTAACGCGTACCCTAACCCTAACACGTACCCTAATCCTAACCCGTACCCTAAACCAATCCCTAACCCTCAACTTAACCCTAACCCTAACCCTAACCCATACCCTACGCCGTTCCCGAACCCTTACCCTAAGCGGTATCCTAAAGCTAACCCTAACCCTAACCCTAACCCTAACCCTAAGCTACCCTTGACTGCTTCTGCCTCCAATAGATTTCCTAAGCACTAGTGTTTTAAGGAACAGGTTAAAAAGAGAATCCTAATGTGATTTCAGGATAATGGGTGTGTTCCTTATCTTCTCCTAGTGTCTAAACTCTTCTCCATGGCTGGACCCCCAAATAATATTCCTTGACGTGCTAAGGGGTATCTAGAGAGTGGGATAGGTTTAATAACTACCCTAACCCTAACGCGTACCCTAACCCTAACACGTACCCTAATCCTAACCCGTACCCTAAACCGAGCCCTAACCCTCAAATTAAACCTAACCCTAACCCTAACCCATACCCTACGCCGTTCCCGAACCCTTACCCTAAGCGGTATCCTAAAGCTAACCCTAAACCTAACCCTAACACTAACCCTAAGCTACCCTTGACTGCTTCTGCCTCCAATAGATTTCCTAAGCACTAGTGTTTTAAGGAACAGGTTAAAAAGAGAATCCTAATGTGATTTCTTGATAATGGGTGTGTTCCTTATCTTCTCTTAGTGTCTAAACTCTTCTCCATGGATGGACCCCCAAATAATATTCCTTGACGTGCTAAGGGGTATCTAGAGAGTGGGATAGGTTTAATAACTACCCTAACCCTAACGCGTACCCTAACCCTAACCTCTACCCTAACCCTAACACGTACACTAATCCTAACCCGTACCCTAAACCGAGCCCTAACCCTCAAACTAACCCTAACCCTAAAGCTAACCCATAACCTACGCCGTACCCGAACCCGTACCCGAACCCGTACCCTAAGCCGTACCCTAACCCTAACCCTAACCCTAACCCTAACCCTAAGCTACCCTTGACTGCTTCTGCCTCCAATAGATTTCCTAAGCACTAGTGTATTAAGGAACAGGTTAAAAAGAGAATCCTAATGTGATTTCAGAATAATGGGTGTGTTCCTTATCTTCTCCTAGTGTCTAAACTCTTCTCCATGGCTGGACCCCCAAATAATATTCCTTGACGTGCTAAGGGGTATCTAGAGAGTGGGATAGGTTTAATAACTACCCTAACCCTAATGCGTACCCTAACCCTAACCCCTACCCTAAACCTAACACGAACCCTAATTCTAACACGTACCCTAAACTGAGCCCTAACCTTCAAACTAACCCTAACCCTAACCCATACCCTACGCCGTACCCGAACCCGTACCCTAAGCGGTATCCTAAAGCTAAACCTAACCCTAACCCTAACCCTAACCCTAAGCTACCCTTGACTGCTTCTGCCTCCAATAGATTTCCTAAGCACTAGTGTATTAAGGAACAGGTTAAAAAGAGAATCCTAATGTGATTTCAGGATAATGGGTGTGTTCCTTATCTTCTCCTAGTGTCTAAACTCTTCTCCATGGCTGGACCCCCAAATAATATTCCTTGACGTGCTAAGGGGTATCTAGAGAGTGGGATAGGTTTAATAACTACCCTAACCCTAACGCGTACCCTAACCCTAACCTCTACCCTAACCCTAACACGTACACTAATCCTAACCCGTACCTTAAACCGAGCCCTAACCCTCAAGCTAACCCTAACCCTAAACCTAACCCATACCCTACGCCGTACCCGAACCCGTACCCGAACCCGTACCCTAAGCCGTACCATAACCCTAACCCTAACCCTAATTCTAACCCTAAGCTACCCTTGACTGCTTCTGCCTCCAATAGATTTCCTAAGCACTAGTATATTAAGGAACAGGTTAAAAAGAGAATCCTAATGTGATTTCAGGATAATGGGTGTGTTCCTTATCTTCTCCTAGTGTCTAAGCTGTTCTCCATGGCTGGACCCCCAAATAATATTCCTTGACGTGCTAAGGGGAATCTAGAGAGTGGGATAGGTTTAATAACTACCCTAACCCTAATGCGTACCCTAACTCTAAACCCTACCCTAACCCTAACACGAACCCTAATCCTAACCCGTACCCTAAACCGAGCCCTAACCTTCAAACTAACCCTAACCCTAAACCTAACCCCTACCCTACGCCGTACACGAACCCGTACCCGAACCCGTACCCTAAGCCGTACCCTAAACCTAACCCTAACCCTAACCCTAACCCTAAGCTACCCTTGACTGCTTCTGCCTCCAATAGATTTCCTAAGCACTAGTGTTTTAAGGAACAGGTTAAAAAGGGAATCCTAATGTGATTTCTTGATAATGGGTGTGTTCCTTATCTTCTCCTAGTGTCTAAACTCTTCTCCATGGCTGGACACCCAAATAATATTCCTTGACGTGCTAAGGGGTATCTAGAGAGTGGGATAGGTTTAATAACTACCCTAACCCTAACGCGTACCCTAACCCTAACACCTACCCTAACCCTAACACGTACCCTAATCCTAACCCGTAACCTAAACCGAGCCCTAACCCTCAAACTAACCCTAACCCTAACCCTAACCCATACCCTACGCCGTACCCGAACCCGTACCCTAAGCCTTACCCTAACACTAACCCTAACCCTAACCCTAAGCTACCCTTGACTGCCTCTGTCTCCAATAGATTTCCTAAGCACTAGTGTTTTAAGGAACAGGTTAAAAAGAGAATCCTAATGTGATTTCTTGATAATGGGTGTGTTCCTTATCTTCTCCTAGTGTCTAAACTCTTCTCCATGGCTGGACCCCCAAATAATATTCCTTGACGTGCTAAGGGGTATCTAGAGAGTGGGATAGGTTTAATAACTACCCTAACCCTGACGCGTACCCTAACCCTAACCTCTACCCTAACCCTAACACGTACACTAATACTAACCCGTACCCTAAACCGAGCCCTAACCCTCAAACTAACCCTAACCCTAAACCTAACCCATACCCTACGCCGTACCCGAACCCGTACCGGAACCCGTACCCTAAACCGTACCCTAACCCTAACCCTAACACTAACCCTAAGCTACCCTTGACTGCTTCTGCCTCCAATAGATTTCCTAAGCACTAGTGTATTAAGAAACAGGTTAAAAAGAGAATCCTAATGTGATTTCAGAATAATGGGTGTGTTCCTTATCTTCTCCTAGTGTCTAAACTCTTCTCCATGGCTGGACCCCCAAATAATATTCCTTGACGTGCTAAGGGGTATCTAGAGAGTGGGATAGGTTTAATAACTACCCTAACCCTAACGCGTACCCTAACCCTAACCCCTACCCTAACCCTAACACGAACCCTAATCCTAACCCGTACCCTAAACCGAGCCCTAACCTTCAAACTAACCCTAACCCTAACCCTAACCCATACCCTACGCCGTACACGAACCCGTACCCGAACCCGTACCCTAAGCCGTACCCTAACCCTAACCCTAACCATAACCCTAAGCTACCCTTGACTGCTTCTGCCTCCAATAGATTTCCTAAGCACTAGTGTTTTAAGGAACAGGTTAAAAAGAGAATCCTAATGTGATTTCTTGATAATGGGTGTGTTCCTTATCTTCTCCTAGTGTCTAAACTCTTCTCCATGGCTGGACACCCAAATAATATTCCTTGACGTGCTAAGGGGTATCTAGAGAGTGGGATAGGTTTAATAACTACCCTAACCCTAACGCGTACCCTAACCCTAACCCCTACCCTAACCCTAACACGTACCCTAATCCTAACCCGTACCCTAAACCGAGCCCTAACCCTAAAACTAACCCTAACCCTAACCCTAACCCATACCCTACGCCGTACCCGTACCCGTACCCGAACCCGTACCCTAACCCTAACCCTAACCCTAACCCTAAGCTACCCTTGACTGCTTCTGCCTCCAATAGATTTCCTAAGCACTAGTGTTTTAAGGAACAGGTTAAAAAGAGAATCCTAATGTGATTTCTTGATAATGGGTGTGTTCCTTATCTTCTCCTAGTGTCTAAACTCTTCTCCGTGGCTGGACCCACAAATAATATTCCTTGACGTGCTAAGGGGTATCTAGAGAGTGGGATAGGTTTAATAACTACCCTAACCCTAACGCGTACCCTAACCCTAACACGTACCCTAATCCTAAACCGTACCCTAAACCGAGCCCTAACCCTCAAACTAACCCTAACACTAACCCTACCCCATACACTACGCAGTACCCGAACCCGTACCCGAACCCGTACCCTAAGCCGTACCCTAACCCTAACCCTAACCCTAAGCTACCCTTGACTGCTTCTGCCTCCAATAGATTTCCTAAGCACTAGTGTTTTAAGGAACAGGTTAAAAGGAGAATCCTAATGTGATTTCTTGATAATGGGTGTGTTCCTTATCTTCTCCTACTCTCTAAACTCTTCTCCATGGCTGGACCCGCAAATAATATTCCTTGACGTGCTAAGCGGTATCTAGGGAGTGGGATAGGTTTAATAACTACCCTAACCCTAACGCGTACCCTAACCCTAACGCATACCCTAACCCTAACACGTACCCTAATCCTAACCCGTACCCTAAACCGAGCCCTAACCCTCAAACTAACGCTAACCCTAACCCTAAAACATACCCTATGCCGTACCCGAACCCGTACCCTAAGCCTTACCCTAACAATAACCCTAACCCTAACCCTAAGCTACCCTTGACTGCTTCTGCCTCCAATAGATTTCCTAAGCACCAGTGTTTTAAGGAACAGGTTAAAAAGAGAATCCTAATGTGATTTCTTGATAATGGGTGTGTTCCTTATCTTCTCCTAGTGTCTAAACTCTTCTCCATGGCTAGACCCCCAAATAATATTCCTTGACGTGCTAAGGGGTATCTAGAGAGTGGGATAGGTTTTAATAACTAACTTAACCCTAACGCGTACCCTAACCCTAACCTCTACCCTAACCCTAACACGTACACTAATCCTAACCCGTACCCTAAACCGAGCCCTAACCCTCAAACTAACCCTAACACTAAACCTAACCCATACCCTACGCCGTACCCGAACCCGTACCCGAACCCGTACCCTAAGCCGTACCCTAACCCTAACCCTAACCCTAACCCTAACCCTAAGCTACCCTTGACTGCTTCTGCCTCCAATAGATTTCCTAAGCACTAGAGTATTAAGGAACAGGTTAAAAAGAGAATCCTAATGTGATTTCAGGATAATGGGTGTGTTCCTTATCTTCTCCTAGTGTCTAAACTCTTCTCCATGGCTGGACCCCCAAATAATATTCCTTGACGTGCTAAGGGGTATCTAGAGAGTGGGATAGGTTTAATAACTACCCTAACCCTAACCCCTACCCTAACCCTAACACGAACCCTAATCCTAACCCGTACCCTAAACCGAGCCCTAACCTTCAAACTAACCCTAACCCTAACCCTAACCCATACCCTACGCCGTACACGAACCCGTACCCGAACCCGTACCCTAAGCCGCACTCTAAACCTAACCCTAACCCTAACCCTAACCCTAAGCTACCCTTGACTGCTTCTGCCTCCAATAGATTTCCTAAGCACTAGTGTTTTAAGGAACAGGTTAAAAAGAGAATCCTAATGTGATTTCTTGATAATGGGTGTGTTCCTTATCTTCTCCTAGTGTCTAAACTCTTCTCTATGGCTGGACACCCAAATAATATTCCTTGACGTGCTAAGGGGTATCTAGAGAGTGGGATAGGTTTAATAACTACCCTAAACCTAACGCGTACCCTAACCCTAACCCCTACCCTAACACTAACACGTACCCTAATCCTAACCCGTACCCTAAACCGATCCCTAACCCTCAAACTAACCCTAACCCTAACCCTAACCCATACCCTACGCCGTACCCGAACCCGTAACCTAACCCGTACCCTAACACTAACCCTAACCCTAACCCTAACCCTAACCCTAAGCTACCCTGGACTGCTTCAGCCTCCAATAGATTTCCTAAGCACTAGTATTTTAAGGAACAGGTTAAAAAGAGAATCCTAATGTGATTTCTTGATAATGGGTGTGTTCCTTATCTTCTCCTAGTGTCTAAACTCTTCTCCATGGCTGGACCCCCAAATAATATTCCTTGACGTGCTAAGGGGTATCTAGAGAGTGGGATAGGTTTAATAACTACCCTAACCCTAACGCGTACCCTAATCCTAACACGTACCCTAATCCTAACCCGTACCCTATACTGAGCCCTAACCCTCAAATTAACCCTAACCCTAACCCTAACCCATACCCTACGCCGTACCCGAACCCGTACCCTAAGCGGTACCCTAAAGCTAACCCTAACCCTAACCCTAACCCTAAGCTACCCTTGACTGCTTCTGCCTCCAATAGATTTCCTAAGCACTAGTGTATTAAGGAACAGGTTAAAAAGAGAATCCAAATGTGATTTCTTGATAATGGGTGTGTTCCTTATCTTCTCCTAGTGTCTAAACTCTTCTCCATGGCTGGACCCCCAAATAATATTCCTTGACGTGCTAAGGGGTATCTAGAGAGTGGGATAGGTTTAATAACTACCCTAACCCTAACGCGTACCCTAACCCTAACCCCTACCCTAACCCTAACACGAACCCTAATCCTAACACGTACCCTAAACTGAGCCCTAACCTTCAAACTAACCCTAACCCTAACCCTTACCCATACCCTACGCCGTACACGAACCCGTACCCGAACCCGTACCCTAAGCCGTACCCTAACCCTAAACCTAACCCTAACCCTAACCCTAAGCTACCCTTGCCTGCTTCTGCCTCCAATAGATTTCCTAAGCACTAGTGTTTTAAGGAACAGGTTAAAAAGAGAATCCTAATGTGATGTCCCAGGAAAGAGAAAAATGGATAAAGAAGTTGTGGTCCTTATGTACAATGGAATATCACTCAGACATGAAATCAATGTCATAAGGCTAGGAGAAGCAAGATGAGTGGATTTAGGTACGACGATTCCAAGTGAAATAAGTCACACAGAAAAAGACAGTTATCATAAGGTATCACTTATAGAGGGAATGTAAAAACCGCTACACTTGAACTGAATTACAAAACAGAACAGAGTCACACGTTTAGAAAACATATTATGGCTGCTTAACGGGAAAGGTGAGGTGGGGTGATGCATAAAACAAGGGTTTCAAATTCGCTCAGATACCGTTCCATACACCCAATATGTAATAGACAAGACCTACTCCTTGCTCAGTGAACTGGACACAACACCCCCTATTCACCGCATAAGAATATACGTGACTAGTAAGAATCTTAAAACCTATGTATTGATACGTGTCTGGAAGTGAGTCAAGTGGGTGTAAAGCCGCATAAACACAGCCGTGAAAAGCAGCTAAACCCCATTATAAAAATAAATTACTTTTAAAAACCCGTAAAACAAAGACAGTGAAAGAGAGAGAAATTCTTACAAAATTCGTTCAGGGGCTGTGATGCAACCTGGATTGACCATATCTAGACCCACAGCTGGATGAGACATAAGGGTGGATACTCTTGGGGCTGAGAGGTTTGGTGAGGTTGGGTGAGCAAACGCAGACCCTTTAAAGTAATACTGCGTGGTACCCATCCCATGGGTCCCAAATCTCCAGGTTCAAGGGTATCTTCCTACATCGAAAACATGCATGAGAAACCCAGAAGATGGTACACCGTGTGATTTTGAAAGGTTTCTAAAATGCACCACATTTCTCATCTCCTTGTGCTGGGGTTCGCCTTTCCAGCTACTTTACTAGCAATCTCCCTACTTGGAGAATCAGCAACTTTAAGCTCCTGTTCCCTACAGGTTGCAATTTGTCCTGAGGATGAACGGGAAGACGGGCAACCAATGGGAGACTAGATCTAGGTGTTGGGACAGGCACAGGTCACTCTATTTTCCCATCAGGAAGAAGAATTAAACACAGGTTCAGCCTGCCGCCGGGAACCAGAATAGGGCCTGAGGAAATCCCGTGCTTTTGCGGCCAGCTACCAAAAAAGACAGTTGAAAAATGGAGCTCAGGGGCACTGCAATTCACAAACATGCTGAGTTATAAATGATAACTCTCGTCCACAAATATATTGAGGGAAGGCAACTAAGAGGATTTGAAAGCAAGGCAGAATTGCAGGAAACAGGTTTCAGGAGGTAGATTCGAATCGCCTTTAAAGCACATGAAAGGTGGCAAAACGTCGACAATGATGACCTTGGCCAAAAAGGGCGTATGCGTTGTTTCCTGAATATATTCAGGAAAAAACGCATACGCCCTTTTTGGCCAACCAAGCAACCTGGAAAGGCAAATCAGCGCTACCAAGAAGTCTCGCTTCCCATCGGTCAAAAGGGCCATGCTGCAAAAAGTGTCAAAACGAGAAATGCAGGACAGGCCATGGAGAAATGGCAGCCTTGCTACGCTGATGGGAGGGATGTAAATTGCCAACAGCCACTCTGGAGAAGTGTACAGTGTGTCCTGAAACTTCGAAAAAACACAGCTTAGGGAGCATAGGGCACGTCCACTCATGGGCGTATAAATTGGGAAAACTAAAAATCAGCAAGACACAGGCACCCCAAAGTTTAGGGCTGCTCTGTTGACAAGAACCTCCACTTCATGACACCTTAAATATCCCAGGAAAGAGAAAAATGGATAAAGAAGTTGTGGTCCTTATGTAAAATGGAATATCACTCAGACATGAAATCAATGTCATAAGGCTAGAAGAAACAAGATGAGTGGATTTAGGTACGACGATTCTAAGTGAAATAAGTCACACAGAAAAAGACACTTATCATAAGCTATCACTTATAGAGGGAATGTAAAAACCGCTACACTTGAACTGAATTACAAAACAGAACAGAATCACACGTTTAGAAAACACACTATGGCTGCTTAACGGGAAAGGTGAGGTGGGGTGATGAATAAAACAAGGGTTTCAAATTCGCTCAGATACCGTTCCATACACCCAATATGTAATAGACAAGACCTACTCCTTGCTCAGTGAACTGGACTCAACACCCGCTATTCACCGCACAAGAATATATCTGACTAGTAAGAATCGTAAAACCTATGTATTGATATCTGTCTGGAAGTGAGCCAAGTGGGTGTAAAGCCGCATAAACACAGCCGTGAAAAGCAGCTAAACCCCATTATAAAAATAAATTACTTTTAAAAACCCGTAAAACAAAGACAGTGAAAGAGAGAGAAATTCTTACAAAATTCGTTCAGGGGCTGTGATGCAACCTGGATTGACCATATCTAGACCCACAGCTGGATGAGACATAAGGGTGGACACACTTGGGGCTGAGAGTTTGGGTGAGGTTGGGTGAGCAAACACAGACCCTTTAAAGTAATACTGCCTGGTACCCATCCCATGGGTCCCAAATCTCCAAGTTCAAGGGAATATTCCTACATCGAAAACATGCATGAGAAACCCAGAAGATGGTACACCGTGTGATTTTGAAAGGTTTCTAAAACGCACCTCATTTCTCATCTCCTTGTGTTCGGGTTCGCCATTCCAGCTACTTTACTAGAAATCTCCCTACTTGGAGAATCAGCACCTTTAACCTCCTGTTCCCTACAGGTTGCAATTTGTCCTGAGGATGAACAGGAAGAGGGGCAACAAATGAGAGACTAGATCTACGTGTTGGGACAGGCACAGGTCACTCTATTTTCCCATCAGGAAGAAGAATTAACCACAGGCTCAGCCTGCCCCCCGGAACCTGAATAGGGCCTGAGGCAATCCCGTGCTTTTGTGGCCAGCTCCCAAAAAAGACAGTTGAAAAATGGAGTTCAGGAGCACTGCCATTCACAAACCCGCAGAGTTATAAATGATAACTCTCGTCCACAAATATATTGAGGGAAGGCAACGAAGAGGATTTGAAAGCAAAGCAGAATTGCAGGAAACATGTTTCAGGAGGTAGATTCGAATCGCCTTTAAATCACATGAAAAGTGGCAAAACGTCGACAGTGATGCCCTTGGCCAAAAAGGGCGTATGCGTTTTTTCCTGAATATATTCAGGATAAAACGCATTCGCCCTTTTTGGCCAACCAAGCAACCTGGAAAGGCAAATCAGCGCTACAAAGAAGTCTCGCTTCCCATCGGTCAAAAGGGCCATGCTGCAAAAAGTGTCAAAACCAGAAATGCAGGACAGGCCATGGAGAAATGGCAGCCTTGCTACGCTGATGGGCGGGATGTAAATTGCCAACAGCCACTCTGGAGAAGTGTACGGTGTGTCCTGAAACATCGAAAAAACAGCTTAGGGAGCATAGGGCACTTGCACTCATGGGCGTATAAATTGGGAAAACTAAAAATCAGCAAGACACAGGCACCCCAATGTTTAGGGCTGCTATGTTGACAAGAACCTCCACTTCATGACACCTTAAATATCCCAGGAAAGAGAAAAATGGATAAAGAAGTTGTGGTCCTTATGTACAAAGGAATATCACTCAGACATGAAATCAATGTCATAAGGCTAGTAGAAGCAAGATGAGTGGATTTAGGTATGACGATTCTAAGTGAAATAAGTCACACAGAAAAAAGACACTTATCATAAGCTATCACTTATAGAGGGAATGTAAAAACCGCAACACTTGAACTGAATTACAAAAGAGAACAGAGTCACACGTTTAGAAAACACACTATGGCTGCTTAACGGGAAAGGTGAGGTGGGGTGATGCATAAAACAAGGGTTTCAAATTCGCTCAGATACCGTTCCATACACCCAATATGTAATAGACAAGGCCTACTCCTTGCTCAGTGAACTGGACTCAACACCCCCTATTCACCGCACAAGAATATATCTGACTAGTAAGAATCGTAAAACCTATGTATTGATATCTCTCTGGAAGTGAGCCAAGTGGGTGTAAAGCCGCATAAACACAGCCGTGAAAAGCAGCTAAACCCCATTATAAAAATAAATTACTTTTAAAAACCCATAAAACAAAGACAGTGAAAGAGAGAGAAATTCTTACAAAATTCGTTTAGGGGCTGTGATGCAACCTGGATTGACCATATCTCGACCCAAACCTGGATGAGACATAAGGGTGGACACTCTTGGGGCTGAGAGGTTGGGTGAGGTTGGGTGAGCCAACTCAGACCCTTTAAAGTAATACTGCGTGGTACCCATCCCATGGGTCCCAAATCTCCAGGTTCAAGGGCATCTTGCTACATCAAAAACATGCATGAGAAACCCAGAAGATGGTACACCGTGTGATTTTGAAAGGTTTCTAAAACGCACCCCATTTCTCATCTCCTTGTGCTAGGGTTCGCCTTTCCAGCTACTTTACTAGAAATCTCCCTACTTGGAGAATCAGCACCTTTAAGCTCCTGTTCCCTACAGGTTGCAATTTGTCCTGAGGATGAACGGGAAGAGGGGCAACGAATGAGAGACTAGATCTAGGTGTTGGGACAGGCACAGGTCACTCTATTTTCCCATCAGGAAGAAGAATTAACCACAGGCTCAGCCTGCTGCCAGGAACCAGAATAGGGCCTGAGGCAATCCCTCGCTTTTGCGGCCAGCTCCCAAAAAAGCGAGTTGAAAAATGGAGCTCAGGGACACTGCAATTCACAAACATGCTGTTATAAATGATAACTCTCGTCCACAAATATATTGAGGGAAGGCAACGAAGAGGATTTGAAAGCAAGGCAGAATTGAAGGAAACAGGTTTCAGGAGGTAGATTCAAATCGCCTTTGAAGCACATGAAAAGTGGCAAAACGTCGACAGTGATGCCCTTGGCCAAAAAGGGCGTATGCGTTTTTTCCTGAATATATTCAGGAAAAAACGCATACGCCCTTTTTGGCCAACCAAGCAACCTGGAAAGGCAAATCAGTGCTACAAAGAAGTCTCGCTTCCCATCGGTCAAAAGGGCCATGCTGCAAAAAGTGTCAAAAAGAGAAATGCAGGATAGGCCATGGAGAAATGGCAGCCTTGCTACGCTGATGGGCGGGATGTAAATTGCCAACAGCCACTCTGGAGAAGTGTACGGTGTGTCCTGAAACATCGAAAAAACACAGCTTAGGGAGCATAGGGCACGTCCACTCATGGGCGTATAAATTGGGAAAACTAAAAATCAGCAAGACACAGGCACCCCAATGTTTAGGGCTGCTATGTTGACAAGAACCTCCACTTCATGACACCTTAAATATCCCAGGAAAGAGAAAAATGGATAAAGAAGTTGTGGTCCTTATGTACAATGGAATATCACTCAGACATGAAATCAATGTCATAAGGCTAGTAGAAGCAAGATGAGTGGATTTAGGTATGACGATTCTAAGTGAAATAAGTCACACAGAAAAAAGACACTTATCATAAGCTATCACTTATAGAGGGAATGTAAAAATCGCTACACTTGAACTGAATTACAAAACAGAACAGAGTCACACGTTTAGAAAACACGCTATGGCTGCTTAACGGGAAAGGTGAGGTGGGGTGATGCATAAAACAAGGGTTTCAAATTGGCTCAGATACCGTTCCATACACCAAATATGTAATAGAAAAGACCGACTCCTTGCTCAGTGAAATGGACTCAACACCCCCTATTCACCGCACAAGAATATATGTGACTAGTAAGAATCGTAAAACCTATGTATTGATATCTCTCTGGAAGTGAGCCAAGTGGGTGTAAAGCCGCATAAACACAGCCGTGAAAAGCAGCTAAACCCCATTATAAAAATAAATTACTTTGAAAAACCCGTAAAACAAAGACAGTGAAAGAGAGAGAAATTCTTACAAAATTCGTTCAGGGGCTGTGATGCAACCTGGATTGACCATATCTCGACCCAAACCTGGATGAGACATAAGGGTGGACACTCTTGGGGCTGAGAGGTTGGGTGAGGTTGGGTGAGCAAACTCAGACCCTTTAAAGTAATACTGCGTGGTACCCATCCCATGGGTCCCAAATCTCCAGGTTCAAGGGCATCTTGCTACATCGAAAACATGCATGAGAAACCCAGAAGATGGTACACCGAGTGATTTTGAAAGGTTTCTAAAACGCACCCCATTTCTCATCTCCTTGTGCGAGGGTTCACCTTTCCAGCTACTTTACTAGCAATCTCCCTACTTGGAGAATCAGCACCTTTAAGCTCCTGTTCCCTACAGGTTGCAATTTGTCCTGAGGATGAACGGGAAGAGGGGCAACCAATGAGAGACTAGATCTAGGTGTTGGGACAGGCACAGGTCACTCTATTTTCCCATCAGGAAGAAGAATTAACCACAGGCTCAGCCTGCCGCCCGGAAGCAGAATAGGGCCTGAGGCAATCCCGCGCTCTTGCGGCCAGCTCCCAAAAAAGCGAGTTGAAAAATGGAGCCCAGGGACACTGCCATTCACAAACCCGCAGAGTTATAAATGATAACTCTCGTCCACAAATATATTGAGGGAAGGCAACGAAGAGGATTTGAAAGCAAGTCAGAATTGCAGGAAACAGGTTTCAGGAGGTAGATTCGAATCGCCTTTAAAGCATATGAAAAGCGGCCAAACGTCGACAATGATGCCCTTGGCCAAAAAGGGCGTATGCGTTTTTTCCTGAATATATTCAGGAAAAAACGCATACGCCCTTTTTGGCCAACCAAGCAACCTGGAAAGGCAAATCAGCGCTACAATGAAGTCTCGCTTCCCATTGGTCAAAAGGGCCATGCTGCAAAAAGTGTCAAAACCAGAAATACAGGACAGGCCATGGAGAAATGGCAGCCTTGCTACGCTGATGGGCGGGATGTAAATTGCCAACAGCCACTCTGGAGAAGTGTACGGTGTGTCCTGAAACATAGAAAAAACAGCTTAGGGAGCATAGGGAGCATAGGGCACATGCACTCATGGGCGTATAAATTGGGAAAACTAAAAATCAGCAAGACACAGGCACCCCAATGTTTAGGGCTGCTATGTTGACAAGAACCTCCACTTCATGACACCTTAAATATCCCAGGAAAGAGAAAAATGGATAAAGAAGTTGTGGTCCTTATGTACAAAGGAATATCACTCAGACATGAAATCAATATCATAAGGCTAGTAGAAGCAAGATGAGTGGATTTAGGTATGACGATTCTAAGTGAAATAAGTCACACAGAAAAAGACACTTATCATAAGCTATCACTTATAGAGGGAATGTAAAAACCGCAACACTTGAACTGAATTACAAAAGAGAACAGAGTCACACGTTTAGAAAACACACTATGGCTGCTTAACGGGAAAGGTGAGGTGGGGTGATGCATAAAACAAGGGTTTCAAATTCGCTCAGATACCGTTCCATACACCCAATATGTAATAGACAAGGCCTACTCCTTGCTCAGTGAACTAGACTCAACACCCCCTATTCACCGCACAAGAATATATCTGACTAGTAAGAATCGTAAAACCTATGTATTGATATCTCTCTGGAAGTGAGCCAAGTGGGTGTAAAGCTGCATAAACACAGCCGTGAAAAGCAGCTAAACCCCATTATAAAAATAAATTACTTTTAAAAACCCATAAAACAAAGACAGTGAAAGAGAGATAAATTCTTACAAAATTCGTTCAGGGGCTGTGATGCAACCTGGATTGACCATATCTGGACCCAAACCTGGATGAGACATAAGGGTGGAGACTCTTGGGGCTGAGAGGTTGGGTGAGGTTGGGTGAGCAAACTCAGACCCTTTAAAGTAATACTGCGTGGTACCCATCCCATGGATCCCAAATCTCCAGGTTCAAGGGCATCTTGCTACATCGAAAACATGCATGAGAAACCCAGAAGATGGTACACCGTGTGATTTTGAAAGGTTTCTAAAACGCACCTCATTTCTCATCTCCTTGTGCTAGGGTTCGCCTTTCCAGCTACTTTACTAGCAATCTCCCTACTTGGAGAATCAGCACCTTTAAGCTCCTGTTCCCTACAGGTTGCAATTTGTCCTGAGGATGAACGGGAAGAGGGGCAACCAATGAGAGACTAGATCTAGGTGTTGGGACAGGCACAGGTCACTATATTTTCCCATCAGGAAGAAGAATTAACCACAGGCTCAGCCTGCTGCCAGGAACCAGAATAGGGCCTGAGGCAATCCCTCGCTTTTGCGGCCAGCTCCCAAAAAAGCGAGTTGAAAAATGGAGCTCAGGGACACTGCAATTCACAAACCCGCAGAGTTATAAATGATAACTGTCATCCACAGATATATTGACGGAAGGCAACGAAGAGGATTTGAAAGCAAGGCAGAATTGCAGGAAACAGATTTCAGGAGGTAGATTCGAATCGCCTTTAAAGCACATGAAAAGCGGCAAAACGTCGACAATGATGCCCTTGGCCAAAAAGGGCGTATGCGTTTTTTCCTGTATATATTCAGGAAAAAACGCATACGCCCTTTTTGGCCAACCAAGCAACCTGGAAAGGCAAATCAGCACTACAAAGAAGTTTCGCTTCCCATCGGTCAAAAGGGTCATGCTGCAAAAAGTGTCAAAACCAGAAATGCAGGACAGGCCATGGAGAAATGGCAGCCTTGCTACGCTGATGGGCGGGATGTAAATTGCCAACAGCCACTCTGGAGAAGTGTACGGTGTGTCCTGAAACATCGAAAAAACACAGCTTAGGGAGCATAGGGCACGTCCACTCATGGGTGTATAAATTGGGAAAACTAAAAATCAGCAAGACACAGGCACCCCAAAGTTTAGGGCTGCTCTGTTGACAAGAACCTCCACTTCATGACACCTTAAATATCCCAGGAAAGAGAAAAATGGATAAAGAAGTTGTGGTCCTTATGTACAATGGAATATCACTCAGACATGAAATCAATGTCATAAGGCTAGTGAAGCAAGATGAGTGGACTTAGGTATGACGATTCTAAGTGAAATAAGTCACACAGAAAAAGACCCTTATCATAAGCTATCACTTATAGAGGGAATGTAAAAACCGCTACACTTGAACTGAATTACAAAACAGAACAGAGTCACACGTTTAGAAAACACACTATAGCTGCTTAACGGGAAAGGTGAGGTGGGGTGATGCATAAAACAAGGGTTTCAAATTCGCTCAGATAACGTTCCATACACCCAATATGTAATAGACAAGACCTACTCCTTGCTCAGTGAACTGGACTCAACACCCCCTATTCACCGCACAAGAATATATGTGACTAGTAAGAATCTTAAAACCTATGTATTGATATCTGTCTGGAAGTGAGTCAAGTGGGTGTAAAGCCGCATAAACACAGCCGTGAAAAGCAGCTAAACCCCATTATAAAAATAAATTACTTTTAAAAACCCGTAAAACAAAGACAGTGAAAGAGAGAGAAATTCTTACAAAATTCGTTCAGAGGCTGTGATGCAACCTGGATTGACCATATCTAGACCCACAGCTGGATGAGACATAAGGGTGGACACTCTTGGGGCTTAGAGGTTGGGTGAGGTTGGGTGAGCAAACGCAGACCCTTTAAAGTAATACTGTGTGGTACCCATCCCATGGGTCCCAAATCTCCAGGTTCAAGGGCATCTTCCTACATCGAAAACATGCATGAGAAACCCAGAAGATGGTACACCGTGTGATTTTGAAAGGTTTCTAAAACGCACCTCATGTCTCATCTCCTTGTGCTCGGGTTCGCCTTTCCAGCTACTTTACTAGCAATCTCCCTACTTGGAGAATCAGCACCTTTAAGCTCCTGTACCCTACAGGTTGCAATTTGTCCTGAGGATGAACGGGAAGAGGGGCAACCAATGAGAGACTTCATCTAGGTGTTGGGACAGGCACAGGTCACTCTATTTTCCCATCAGGAAGAAGAATTAAACACAGGCTCAGCCTGCCGACGGGAACCAGAAAGGGGCCTGAGGCAATCCCGTGCTTTTGCGGCCAGCTCCCAAAAAAGACAGTTGAAAAATGGAGTTAAGGGGCACTGCAATTCACAAACCTGCTGAGTTATAAATGATAACTCTCGTCCACAAATATATTGAGGGAAGGCAACGAAGAGGATTTGAAAGCAAGGCAGAATTGAAGGAAACAGGTTTCAGGAAGTAGATTCAAATCGCCTTAAAACACATGAAAAGTGGCAAAACGTCGACAATGATGCCCTTGGCCAAAAAGGGCGTATGCGTTTTTTCCTGAATATATTCAGGAAAAAACGCATACGCCCTTTTTGGCCAACCAAGCAACCTGGAAAGGCAAATCAGCGCTACAAAGAAGTCTTGCTTCTCATCGGTCAAAAGGGCCATGCTGCAAAAAGTGTCAAAACGAGAAATGCAGGACAGGCCATGGAGAAATGGCAGCCTTGCTACGCTGATGGGCGGGATGTAAATTGCCAACAGCCACTCTGGAGAAGTGTACGGTGTGTCCTGAAACATCGAAAAAACACAGCTTAGGGAGCATAGGGCACGTCCACTCATGGGCGTATAAATTGGGAAAACTAAAAATCAGCAAGACACAGGCACCCAAATGTTTAGGGCTGCTATGTTGACAAGAACCTCCACTTCATGACACCTTAAATATCCCAGGAAAGAGAAAAATGGATAAAGAAGTTGTGGTCCTTATGTACAAAGGAATATCACTCAGACATGAAATCAATGTCATAAGGCTAGTAGAAGCAAGATGAGTGGATTTAGGTATGACGATTCTAAGTGAAATAAGTCACACAGAAAAAGACACTTATCATAAGCTATCACTTATAGAGGGAATGTAAAAACCGCTACACTTGAACTGAATTACAAAACAGAACAGAGTCACACGTTTAGAAAACACACTATGGCTGCTTAACGGGAAAGGTGAGGTGGGGTGATGCATAAAACAAGGGTTTCAAATTCGCTCAGATACCGTTCCATACACCCAATATGTAGTAGACAAGACCTACTCCTTGCTCAGTGAACTGGACTCAACACCCCCTATTCACCGCTCAAGAATATATCTGACTAGTAAGAATCGTAAAACCTATGTATTGATATCTCTCTGGAAGTGAGCCAATTGGGTGTAAAGCCGCATAAACACAGCCGTGAAAAGCAGCTAAACCCCATTTTAAAAATAAATTACTTTTAAAAACCCGTAAAACAAAGACAGTGAAAGAGAGAGAAACTCTTACAAAATTCGTTCAGGGGCTGTGATGCAACCTGGATTGACCATATCTAGACCCACACCTGGATGAGACATAAGGGTGGACACTCTTGGGGCTGAGAGGTTGGGTGAGGTTGGGTGAGCAAACTCAGACCCTTTAAAGTAATACTGCGTGGAACCCATCCCATGGGTCCCAAATCTCCAGGTTCAAGGGCATCTTCCTACATCGAAAACATGCATGAGAAACCCAGAAGATGGTACACTGTGTGATTTTGAAAGGTTTCTAAAACGCACCCCATTTCTCATCTCCTTGTGCTAGGGTTCACCTTTCCAGCTTCTTTACTAGCAATCTCCCTACTTGGAGAATCAGCACCTTTAAGCTCCTGTTCCCTACAGGTTGCAATTTGTCCTGAGGATGAACGGGAAGAGGGGCAACCAATGAGAGACTAGATCTAGGTGTTGGGACAGGCACAGGTCACTCTATTTTCCCATCAGGAAGAAGAATTAACCACAGGCTCAGCCTACCGACGGGAACCAGAATAGGGCCTTAGGCAATCCCGTGCGTTTGCGGCCAGCTCCCAAAAAAGACAGTTGAAAAATGGAGCTCAGGGTCACTGCAATTCATAAACCTGCTGAGTTATAAATGATAACTCTCGTCCACAAATATATGGAGGGTAGGCAACGAAGAGGATTTGAAAGCAAGGCAGAATTGCAGGAAACAGGTTGCAGGAGGTAGATTCGAATCGCCTTTAAAGCACATGAAAAGTGGCAAAACGTCGACAGTGATGCCCTTGGCCAAAAAGGGCGTATGCGTTTTTTCCTGAATATATTCAGGAAAAAACGCATACGCCCTTTTTGGCCAACCAAGCAACCTGGAAAGGCAAATCAGCACTACAAAGAAGTCTCGCTTCCCATCGGACAAAAGGGCCATGCTGCAAAAAGTGTCAAAACCAGAAATGAAGGACAGGCCATGGAGAAATGGCAGCCTTGCTACGCTGATGGGCGGGATGTAAATTGCCAACAGCCACTCTGGAGAAGTGTACGGTGTGTCCTGAAACATCGAAAAAACACAGCTTAGGGAGCATAGGGCACGTCCACTCATGGTCATATAAATTGGGAAAACTAAAAATCAGCAAGACACAGGCACCCCAATGATTAGGGCTGCTCTGTTGACAAGAACCTCCACTTCATGACACCTTAAATATACCAGGAAAGAAAAAAATTGATAAAGAAGTTTTGGTCCTTATGTACAATGGAATATCACTCAGACATGAAATAAATGTCATAAGGCTAGTAGAAGCAAGATGAGTGGATTTAGGAACGACGATTCTAAGTGAAATAAGTCACACAGAAAAAGACACTTATCATAAGGTATCACTTATAGAGGGAATGTAAAAACCGCTACACTTGAACTGAATTACAAAACAGAATAGAGTCACACGTTTAGAAAACACACTATGGCTGCTTAACGGGAAAGGTGAGGTGGGGTGATGCATAAAACAAGGGTTTCAAATTCGCTCAGATACCGTTCCATACACCCAATATGTAATAGACAAGACCTACTCCTTGCTCAGTGAACTGGACACAACACCCCCTATTCACCGCACAAGAATATATCTGACTAGTAAGAATCGTAAAACCTATGTATTGATATCTCTCTGGAAGTGAGTCAAGTGGGTGTAAAGCCGCATAAACACAGCCGTGAAAGGCAACTAAACCCCATTATAAAAATAAATTACTTTTAAAAACCCATAAAACAAAGACAGTGAAAGAGAGAGAAATTCTTACGTAATTCGTTCAGGGGCTGTGATGCAACCTGGATTGACCATATCTAGACCCACAGCTGGATGAGACATAAGGGTGGACACTCTTGGGGCAGAGAGGTTGGGTGAGGTTGGGTGAGCAAACGCAGAACCTTTAAAGTAATACTGCGTGGTACGCATCCCATGGGTCCCAAATCTCCAGGTTCAAGGGCATCTTCCTACATCGAAAACATACATGAGAAACCCAGAAGATGGCACACCGTGTGATTTTGAAAGGTTTCTAAAACGCACCTCATTTCTCATCTCCTTGTGCTCGGGTTCGCCATTCCAGGTACTTTACTAGCCATCTCCCTACTTGGAGAATAAGCACCTTTAACCTCCTGTTCCGTACAGGTTGCAATTTGTCCTGAGGATGAATGGGAAGAGCGGCAACCAATGAGAGACTAGATCTAGGTGTTGGGACAGGCACAGGTCACTCTATTTTCCCATCAGGAAGAAGAATTAACCACAGGCTCAGCCTGCCGCCCAGAAGCAGAATAGGGCCTGAGGCAATCCCGCGCTCTTACGGCCAGCTCCCAAAAAAGCGAGTTGAAAAATGGAGCCCAGGGACACTGCCATTTACAAACCCGCAGAGTTATAAATGATAACTCTCGTCCACAAATATATTGAGGGAAGGCAACGAAGAGGATTTGAAAGCAAGGCAGAATTGCAGGAAACAGGTTTCAGGAGGTAGATTCGAATCGCCTTTAAAGCACATGAAAAGTCGCAAAACGTCGACAATGTTGCCGTTGGCAAAAAGGGCGTATGCGTTTTTTCCTGAATATATTCAGGAAAAAACGCATACGCCCTTTTTGGCCAACCAAGCAACCTGGAAAGGCAAATCAGCGCTACAAAGTAGTCTCGCTTCCCATCGGTCAAAAGGGCCATGCTGCAAAAAGTGTCAAAACCAGAAATGCAGGACAGGCCATGGAGAAATGGCAGCCTTGCTACGCTGATGGGCTGGATGTAAATTGCCAACAGCCTTTCTGGAGAAGTGTACAGTGTGTCCTGAAACATCTAAAACACACAGGTTAGGGAGCATAGGGCACGTCCACTCATGGGCGTATAAATTGGGAAAATTAAAAATCAGCAAGACACAGGCACCCCAAAGTTTAGGGCTGCTCTGTTGACAAGAACCTCCACTTCATGACACCTTAAATATCCCAGGAAAGAGAAAAATGGATAAAGAAGTTGTTGTCCTTATGTACAATGGAATATCACTCAGACATGAAATCAATATCATAAGGCTAGAAGAAGGAAGATGAGTGGACTTAGGTACGATGATTCTAAGTGAAATAAGTCACACAGAAAAAGACACTTATCATAAGCTATCACTTATAGAGGGAATGTAAAAACCGCTACACTTGAACTGATTTACAAAACAGAACAGAGTCACACGTTTAGAAAACACACTATGGCTGCTTAACGGGAAAGGTGAGGTGGGGTGATGCATAAAACAAGGGTTTCAAATTGGCTCAGATACCGTTCCATACACCAAATATGTAATAGAAAAGACCGACTCCTTGCTCAGTGAACTGGACTCAACACCCCCTATTCACCGCACAAGAATATATGTGACTAGTAAGAATCTTAAAACCTATGTATTGATATCTGTCTGGAAGTGAGTCAAGTGGGTGTAAAGCCGCATAAACACAGCCGTGAAAAGCAGCTAAACTCCATTATAAAAATAAATTACTTTTAAAAACCCGTAAAACAAAGACAGTGAAAGAGAGAGAAATTCTTACAAAATTCGTTCAGGGGCTGTGATGCAACCTGGATTGACCATATCTAGACCCACAGCTGGATGAGACATAAGGGTGGACACACTTGGGGCTGAGAGTTTGGGTGAGGTTGGGTGACCAAACACAGACCCTTTAAAGTAATACTGCCTGGTACCCATCCCATGGGTCCCAAATCTCCAGATTCAAGGGCATATTCCTACATCGAAAACATGCATGAGACACCCAGAAGATGGTACACCGTGTGATTTTCAAAGGTTTCTAAAACGCACCTCATTTCTCGTCTCCTTGTGTTCGGGTTCGCCATTCCAGCTACTTTACTAGAAATCTCCCTACTTGGAGAATCAGCACCTTTAACCTCCTGTTCCGTACAGGTTGCAATTTGTCCTGAGGATTAAAGGGAAGAGGGGCAACCAATGAGAGACTAGATCTAGGTGTTGGGACAGGCACAGGTCACTCTATTTTCCCATCAGGAAGAAGAATTAACCACAGGCTCAGCCTACCGACGGGAACCAGAATAGGGCCTTAGGCAATCCCGTGCGTTTGCGGCCAGCTCCCAAAAAAGACAGTTGAAAAATGGAGCTCAGGGTCACTGCAATTCATAAACCTGCTGAGTTATAAATGATAACTCTCGTCCAAAAATATATTGAGGGAAGGCAATGAAGAGGATTTGAAAGCAAGGCTGAATTGCAGGAAACAGATTTCAGGAGGTAGATTCGAATCGTCTTTAAAGCACATGAAAGGTGGCAAAACGTCGACAATGATGACCTTGGCCAAAAAGGGCGTTTGCGTTTTTTCCTGAATATATTCAGGAAAAAACGCATACGCCCTTTTTGGCCAACCAAGCAACCTGAAAAGGCAAATCAGCGCTACAAAGAAGTCTCGCTTCCCATCGGTCAAAAGGGCCATGCTGCAAAAAGTGTCAAAACCAGAAATGCAGGACAGGCCATGGAGAAATGGCAGCCTTGCTACGCTGATGGGAGGGATGTAAATTGCCAACAGCCACACTGGAGAAGTGTACGGTGTGTCCTGAAACATCGAAAAAACACAGCTTAGGGAGCATAGGGCACGTCCACTCATGGTCGTATAAATTGGGAAAACTAAAAATCAGCAAGACACAGGCACCCCAATGATTAGGGCTGCTCTGTTGACAAGAACCTCCACTTCATGACACCTTAAATATACCAGGAAAGAAAAAAATTGATAAAGAAGTTTTGGTCCTTATGTACAATGGAATATCACTCAGACATGAAATAAATGTCATAAGGCTAGTAGAAGCAAGATGAGTGGATTTAGGAACGACGATTCTAAGTGAAATAAGTCACACAGAAAAAGACACTTATCATAAGGTATCACTTATAGAGGGAATGTAAAAACCGCTACACTTGAACTGAATTACAAAACAGAACAGAGTCACACGTTTAGAAAACACACTATGGCTGCTTAACGGGAAAGGTGAGGTGGGGTGATGCATAAAACAAGGGTTTCAAATTCGCTCAGATACCGTTCCATACACCCAATATGTAATAGACAAGACCTACTCCTTGCTCAGTGAACTGGACACAACACCCCCTATTCACCGCACAAGAATATATCTGACTAGTAAGAATCGTAAAACCTATGTATTGATATCTCTCTGGAAGTGAGTCAAGTGGGTGTAAAGCCGCATAAACACAGCCGTGAAAGGCAACTAAACCCCATTATAAAAATAAATTACTTTTAAAAACCCATAAAACAAAGACAGTGAAAGAGAGAGAAATTCTTACGTAATTCGTTCAGGGGCTGTGATGCAACCTGGATTGACCATATCTAGACCCACAGCTGGATGAGACATAAGGGTGGACACTCTTGGGGCTGAGAGTTTGGGTGAGGTTGGGTGAGCAAACACAGACCCTTTAAAGTAATACTGCGTGGTACCCATCCCATGGGTCCCAAATCTCCAGGTTCAAGGGCATCTTCCTACATCGAAAACATGCATGAGAAACCCAGAAGAAGTTACACAATGTGATTTTGAAAGGTTTCTAAAACACACCTCATTTCTCATCTCCTTGTGCTCGGGTTCGCAATTCCAGCTACTTTATTAGCAATCTCCCTACTTGGAGAATCAGCACCTTTAACCTCCTGTTCCGTACAGGTTGCAATTTGTCCTGAGGATGAACGGGAAGAGGGGCAACCAATGAGAAACTAGATCTAGGTGTTGGGACAGGCACAGGTCACTCTATTTTCCCATCAGGAAGAAGAATTAACCACAGGCTCAGCCTGCCGCCCGGAAGCAGAATAGGGCCTGAGGCAATCCCGCGCTCTTGCGGCCAGCTCCCAAAAAAGCGAGTTGAAAAATGGAGCCCAGGGACACTGCCATTCACAAACCCGCAGAGTTATAAATGATAACTCTCGTCCACAAATATATTGAGGGAAGGCAACGAAGAGGATTTGAAAGCAAGTCAGAATTGCAGGAAACAGGTTTCAGGAGGTAGATTCGAATCGCCTTTAAAGCACATGAAAAGTGGCAAAACTTCGACAATGATGCCCTTGGCCAAAAAGGGCGTATGCGTTTTTTCCTGAATATATTCAGGAAAAAACGCATACGCCCTTTTTGGCCAACCAAGCAACCTGGAAAGGCAAATCAGCGCTACAAAGAAGTCTCGCTTCCCATTGGTCAAAAGGGCCATGCTGCAAAAAGTGTCAAAACCAGAAATGCAGGACAGGCCATGGAGAAATGGCTGCCTTGCTACGCTGATGGGCGGGATGTAAATTGCCAACAGCCACTCTGGAGAAGTGTACGGTGTGTCCTGAAACATCGAAAAAACACAGCTTAGGGAGCATAGGGCACGTCCACTCATGGGCGTATAAATTGGGAAAATTAAAAATCAGCAAGACACAGGCACCCCAAAGTTTAGGGCTGCTCTGTTGACAAGAACCTCCCCTTCATGACACCTTAAATATCCCAGGAAAGAGAAAAATGGATAAAGAAGTTGTGGTCCTTATGTACAATGGAATATCACTCAGACATGAAATCAATGTCATAAGGCTAGTAGAAGCAAGATGAGTGGATTTAGGTACGACGATTCTAAGTGAAATAAGTCACACAGAAAAAGACACTTATCATAAGCTATCACTTATAGAGGGAATGTAAAAACCGCTACACTTGAACTGAATTACAAAACAGAACAGAGTCACACGTTTAGAAAACACACTATGGCTGCTTAACGGGAAAGGTGAGGGGGGGTGATGCATAAAACAACGGTTTCAAATTTGTTCAGATATCGTTCCATACACCCAATATGTAATAGACAAGACCTACTCCTTGCTCAGTGAACTGGACTCAACACCGCCTATTCACCACACAAGAATATATGTGACTAGTAAGAATCTTAAAACCTATGTATTGATATCTCTCTGGAAGTGAGTCAAGTGGGTGTAAAGCCGCATAAACACAGCCGTGAAAAACAGCTAAACCCCATTATAAAAATAAATTACTTTTAAAAACCCGTAAAACAAAGACTGTGAAAGAGAGAGAAATTCTTCCAAAATTCTTTCTGGGGCTGGGATGCAACCTGGATTGACCATATCTAGACATACAGCTGGATGAGACATAAGGGTGGACACTCTTGGGGCTGAGAGGTTGGGTGAGGTTGGGTGAGCAAACGCAGAACCTTTAAAGTAATACTGCGTGGTACGCATCCCATGGGTCCCAAATCTCCAGGTTCAAGGGCATCTTCCTACATCGAAAACATACATGAAAAACCCAGAAGATGGCACACCGTGTGATTTTGAAAGGTTTCTAAAACGCACCTCATTTCTCATCTCCTTGTGCTCGGGTTCGCCATTCCAGGTACTTTACTAGCCATCTCCCTACTTGGAGAATAAGCACCTTTAACCTCCTGTTCCGTACAGGTTGCAATTTGTCCTGAGGATGAATGGGAAGAGGGGCAACCAATGAGAGACTAGATCTAGGTGTTGGGACAGGCACAGGTCACTCTATTTTCCCATCAGGAAGAAGAATTAACCACAGGCTCAGCCTGCCGCCCAGAAGCAGAATAGGGCCTGAGGCAATCCCGCGCTCTTACGGCCAGCTCCCAAAAAAGCGAGTTGAAAAATGGAGCCCAGGGACACTGCCATTTACAAACCCGCGGCGTTATAAATGATAACTCTCGTCCACAAATATATTGAGGGAAGGCAACGAAGAGGATTTGAAAGCAAGGCAGAATTGCAGGAAACAGGTTTCAGGAGGTAGATTCGAATCGCCTTTAAAGCACATGAAAAGTCGCAAAACGTCGACAATGATGCCCTTGGCCAAAAAGGGCGTATGCGTTTTTTCCTGAATATATTCAGGAAAAAACGCATACGCCCTTTTTGGCCAACCAAGCAACCTGGAAAGGGAAATCAGCGCTACAAAGAAGACTCGCTTCCCATCGGTCAAAAGGGCCATGCTGCAAAAAGTGTCAAAACCAGAAATGCAGGACAGGCCATGGAGAAATGGCAGCCTTGCTACACTGACGGGCGGGATGTAAATTGCCAACAGCCACTCTGGAGAAGTGTACGGTGTGTCCTGAAACATCAAAAAAACACAGCTTAGGGAGCATAGCGCACGTCCACTCATGGGAGTATAAATTGGGAAAATTAAAAATCAGCAAGACACAGGCACCCCAAAGTTTAGGGCTGCTCTGTTGACAAGAACCTCCACTTCATGACACCTTAAATATCCCAGGAAAGAGAAAAATGGATAAAGAAGTTGTGGTCCTTATGTACAATGGAATATCACTCAGACATGAAATCAATATCATAAGGCTAGAAGAAGCAAGATGAGTGGACTTAGGTACGATGATTCTAAGTGAAATAAGTCACACAGAAAAAGACACTTATCATAAGCTATCACTTATAGAGGGAATGTAAAAACCGCTACACTTGAACTGAATTACAAAACAGAACAGAGTCACACGTTTAGAAAACACACTATGGCTGCTTAACGGGAAAGGTGAGGTGGGGTGATGCATAAAACAAGGGTTTCAAATTGGCTCAGATACCGTTCCATACACCAAATATGTAATAGAAAAGACCGACTCCTTGCTCAGTGAACTGGACTCAACACCCCCTATTCACCGCACAAGAATATATGTGACTAGTAAGAATCTTAAAACCTATGTATTGATATCTGTCTGGAAGTGAGTCAAGTGGGTGTAAAGCCGCATAAACACAGCCGTGAAAAGCAGCTAAACTCCATTATAAAAATAAATTACTTTTAAAAACCCGTAAAACAAAGACAGTGAAAGAGAGAGAAATTCTTACAAAATTCGTTCAGGGGCTGTGATGCAACCTGGATTGACCATATCTAGACCCACAGCTGGATGAGACATAAGGGTGGACACACTTGGGGCTGAGAGTTTGGGTGAGGTTGGGTGACCAAACACAGACCCTTTAAAGTAATACTGCCTGGTACCCATCCCATGGGTCCCAAATCTCCAGATTCAAGGGCATATTCCTACATCGAAAACATGCATGAGACACCCAGAAGATGGTACACCGTGTGATTTTCAAAGGTTTCTAAAACGCACCTCATTTCTCGTCTCCTTGTGTTCGGGTTCGCCATTCCAGCTACTTTACTAGAAATCTCCCTACTTGGAGAATCAGCACCTTTAACCTCCTGTTCCGTACAGGTTGCAATTTGTCCTGAGGATTAAAGGGAAGAGGGGCAACCAATGAGAGACTAGATCTAGGTGTTGGGACAGGCACAGGTCACTCTATTTTCCCATCAGGAAGAAGAATTAACCACAGGCTCAGCCTACCGACGGGAACCAGAATAGGGCCTTAGGCAATCCCGTGCGTTTGCGGCCAGCTCCCAAAAAAGACAGTTGAAAAATGGAGCTCAGGGTCACTGCAATTCATAAACCTGCTGAGTTATAAATGATAACTCTCGTCCAAAAATATATTGAGGGAAGGCAATGAAGAGGATTTGAAAGCAAGGCTGAATTGCAGGAAACAGATTTCAGGAGGTAGATTCGAATCGCCTTTAAAGCACATGAAAGGTGGCAAAACGTCGACAATGATGACCTTGGCCAAAAAGGGCGTTTGCGTTTTTTCCTGAATATATTCAGGAAAAAACGCATACGCCCTTTTTGGCCAACCAAGCAACCTGAAAAGGCAAATCAGCGCTACAAAGAAGTCTCGCTTCCCATCGGTCAAAAGGGCCATGCTGCAAAATGTGTCAAAACCAGAAATGCAGGACAGGCCATGGAGAAATGGCAGCCTTGCTACGCTGATGGGAGGGATGTAAATTGCCAACAGCCACACTGGAGAAGTGTACGGTGTGTCCTGAAACATCGAAAAAACACAGCTTAGGGAGCATAGGGCACGTCCACTCATGGGCGTATAAATTGGGAAAACTAAAAATCAGCAAGACACAGGCACCCCAATGATTAGGGCTGCTCTGTTGACAAGAACCTCCACTTCATGACACCTTAAATATACCAGGAAAGAAAAAAATTGATAAAGAAGTTTTGGTCCTTATGTACAATGGAATATCACTCAGACATGAAATAAATGTCATAAGGCTAGTAGAAGCAAGATGAGTGGATTTAGGAACGACGATTCTAAGTGAAATAAGTCACACAGAAAAAGACACTTATCATAAGGTATCACTTATAGAGGGAATGTAAAAACCGCTACACTTGAACTGAATTACAAAACAGAACAGAGTCACACGTTTAGAAAACACACTATGGCTGCTTAACGGGAAAGGTGAGGTGGGGTGATGCATAAAACAAGGGTTTCAAATTCGCTCAGATACCGTTCCATACACCCAATATGTAATAGACAAGACCTACTCCTTGCTCAGTGAACTGGACACAACACCCCCTATTCACCGCACAAGAATATATCTGACTAGTAAGAATCGTAAAACCTATGTATTGATATCTCTCTGGAAGTGAGTCAAGTGGGTGTAAAGCCACATAAACACAGCCGTGAAAGGCAACTAAACCCCATTATAAAAATAAATTACTTTTAAAAACCCATAAAACAAAGACAGTGAAAGAGGGAGAAATTCTTACGTAATTCGTTCAGGGGCTGTGATGCAACCTGGATTGACCATATCTAGACCCACAGCTGGATGAGACATAAGGGTGGACACTCTTGGGGCTGAGAGTTTGGGTGAGGTTGGGTGAGCAAACACAGACCCTTTAAAGTAATACTGCGTGGTACCCATCCCATGGGTCCCAAATCTCCAGGTTCAAGGGCATCTTCCTACATCGAAAACATGCATGAGAAACCCAGAAGAAGTTACACAATGTGATTTTGAAAGGTTTCTAAAACACACCTCATTTCTCATCTCCTTGTGCTCGGGTTCGCAATTCCAGCTACTTTATTAGCAATCTCCCTACTTGGAGAATCAGCACCTTTAACCTCCTGTTCCGTACAGGTTGCAATTTGTCCTGAGGATGAACGGGAAGAGGGGCAACCAATGAGAGACTAGATCTAGGTGTTGGGACAGGCACAGGTCACTCTATTTTCCCATCAGGAAGAAGAATTAACCACAGGCTCAGCCTGCCGCCCGGAAGCAGAATAGGGCCTGAGGCAATCCCGCGCTCTTGCGGCCAGCTCCCAAAAAAGCGAGTTGAAAAATGGAGCCCAGGGACACTGCCATTCACAAACCCGCAGAGTTATAAATGATAACTCTCGTCCACAAATATATTGAGGGAAGGCAACGAAGAGGATTTGAAAGCAAGTCAGAATTGCAGGAAACAGGTTTCAGGAGGTAGATTCGAATCGCCTTTAAAGCACATGAAAAGTGGCAAAACTTCGACAATGATTCCCTTGGCCAAAAAGGGCGTATGCGTTTTTTCCTGAATATATTCAGGAAAAAACGCATACGCCCTTTTTGGCCAACCAAGCAACCTGGAAAGGCAAATCAGCGCTACAAAGAAGTCTCGCTTCCCATTGGTCAAAAGGGCCATGCTGCAAAAAGTGTCAAAACCAGAAATGCAGGACAGGCCATGGAGAAGTGGCTGCCTTGCTACGCTGATGGGCGGGATGTAAATTGCCAACAGCCACTCTGGAGAAGTGTACGGTGTGTCCTGAAACATCGAAAAAACACAGCTTAGGGAGCATAGGGCACGTCCACTCATGGTCATATAAATTGGGAAAACTAAAAATCAGCAAGACACAGGCACCCCAAAGTTTAGGGCTGCTCTGTTGAGAAGAAACTCCACTTCATGACACCTTAAATATCCCAGGAAAGAGAAAAATTGATAAAGAAGTTGTGGTCCTTATGTACAAAGGAATATCACTCAGACATGAAATCAATGTCATAAGGCTAGTAGAAGCAAGATGAGTGGACTTAGGTACGATGATTCTAAGTGAAATAAGTGACACAGAAAAAGACACTTATCATAAGCTATCACTTATAGAGGAAATGTAAAAACCGCTACACTTGAACTGAATTACAGAACAGAACAGAGTCACACGTTTAGAAAACACACTATGGCTGCTTAACGGGAAAGGTGAGGTGGGGTGATGCATAAAACAAGGGTTTCAAATTGGCTCAGATACCGTTCCATACACCCAATATGTAATAGAAAAGACCGACTCCTTGCTCAGTGAACTGGACTCAACACCCCCTATTCACCACACAAGAATATATCTGACTAGTAAGAATCTTAAAACCTATGTATTGATATCTCTCTGGAAGTGAGTCAAGTGGGTGTAAAGCCGCATAAACACAGCCGTGAAAAGCAGCTAAACCCCATTATAAAAATAAATTACTTTTAAAAACCCGTAAAACAAAGACAGTGAAAGAGAGAGAAATTCTTACAAAATTCGTTCAGGGGCTGTGATGCAACCTGGATTGACCATATCTAGACCCACAGCAGGATGAGACATAAGGGTGGACACACTTGGGGCTGAGAGGTTGGGTGAGGTTGGGTGAGCAAACACAGACCCTTTAAAGTAACACTGCCTGGTACCCATCCCATGGGTCCGAAATCTCCAGGTTCAAGGGCATATTCATACATCGAAAACATGCATGAGAAACCCAGAAGATGGTACACAGTGTGATTTTGAAAGGTTTCTAAAACGCACCTCATTTCTCATTTCCTTGTGTTCGGGTTCGCCATTCCAGCTACTTTACTAGAAATCTCCCTACTTGGAGAATCAGCACCTTTAACCTCCTGTTCCGTACAGGTTGCAATTTGTCCTGAGGATGAAAGGGAAGAGGGGCAACCAATGAGAGACTAGATCTAGGTGTTGGGACAGGCACAGGTCACTCTATTTTCCCATCAGGAAGAAGAATTAACCACAGGCTCAGCCTGCCCCCCGGAACCTGAATAGGGCCTGAGGCAATCCCGTGCTTTTGCGGCCAGCTCCCAAAAAAGACAGTTGAAAAATGGAGCTCAGGGGCACTGCCATTCACAAACCCGCAGAGTTATAAATGATAACTCCCTTCCACAAATATATTGAGGGAAGGCAATGAAGAGGATTTGAAAGCAAGGCAGAATTGCAGGAAATATGTTTCAGGAGGTAGATTCGAATCGCCTTTAAAGCATATGTAAAGTGGCAAAACGTCGACAATGATGCCCTTGGCCAAAAAGGGCGTATGCGTTTTTTCCTGAATATATTCAGGAAAAAACGCATACGCCCTTTTTGGCCAACCAAGCAACCTGGAAAGGCAAATCAGCGCTACAAAGAAGTCTCGCTTCCCATCGGTCAAAAGGGCCATGCTGCAAAAATGTCAAAACCGGAAATGCAGGACAGGCCATGGAGAAATGTCAGCCTTGCTACGCTGATCGGAGGGATGTAAATTGCCAACAGCCACTCTGGAGAAGTGTACGGTGTGTCCTGAAACATCGAAAAAACACAGCTTAGGGAGCATAGCGCACGTCCACTCATGGGAGTATAAATTGGGAAAATTAAAAATCAGCAAGACACAGGCACCCCAAAGTTTAGGGCTGCTCTGTTGACAAGAACCTCCACTTCATGACACCTTAAATATCCCAGGAAAGAGAAAAATGGATAAAGAAGTTGTGGTCCTTATGTACAATGGAATATCACTCAGACATGAAATCAATATCATAAGGCTAGAAGAAGCAAGATGAGTGGACTTAGGTACGATGATTCTAAGTGAAATAAGTCACACAGAAAAAGACACTTATCATAAGCTATCACTTATAGAGGGAATGTAAAAACCGCTACACTTGAACTGAATTACAAAACAGAACAGAGTCACACGTTTAGAAAACACACTATGGCTGCTTAACGGGAAAGGTGAGGTGGGGTGATGCATAAAACAAGGGTTTCAAATTGGCTCAGATACCGTTCCATACACCAAATATGTAATAGAAAAGACCGACTCCTTGCTCAGTGAACTGGACTCAACACCCCCTATTCACCGCACAAGAATATATGTGACTAGTAAGAATCTTAAAACCTATGTATTGATATCTGTCTGGAAGTGAGTCAAGTGGGTGTAAAGCCGCATAAACACAGCCGTGAAAAGCAGCTAAACTCCATTATAAAAATAAATTACTTTTAAAAACCCGTAAAACAAAGACAGTGAAAGAGAGAGAAATTCTTACAAAATTCGTTCAGGGGCTGTGATGCAACCTGGATTGACCATATCTAGACCCACAGCTGGATGAGACATAAGGGTGGACACACTTGGGGCTGAGAGTTTGGGTGAGGTTGGGTGACCAAACACAGACCCTTTAAAGTAATACTGCCTGGTACCCATCCCATGGGTCCCAAATCTCCAGATTCAAGGGCATATTCCTACATCGAAAACATGCATGAGACACCCAGAAGATGGTACACCGTGTGATTTTCAAAGGTTTCTAAAACGCACCTCATTTCTCGTCTCCTTGTGTTCGGGTTCGCCATTCCAGCTACTTTACTAGAAATCTCCCTACTTGGAGAATCAGCACCTTTAACCTCCTGTTCCGTACAGGTTGCAATTTGTCCTGAGGATTAAAGGGAAGAGGGGCAACCAATGAGAGACTAGATCTAGGTGTTGGGACAGGCACAGGTCACTCTATTTTCCCATCAGGAAGAAGAATTAACCACAGGCTCAGCCTACCGACGGGAACCAGAATAGGGCCTTAGGCAATCCCGTGCGTTTGCGGCCAGCTCCCAAAAAAGACAGTTGAAAAATGGAGCTCAGGGTCACTGCAATTCATAAACCTGCTGAGTTATAAATGATAACTCTCGTCCAAAAATATATTGAGGGAAGGCAATGAAGAGGATTTGAAAGCAAGGCTGAATTGCAGGAAACAGATTTCAGGAGGTAGATTCGAATCGCCTTTAAAGCACATGAAAGGTGGCAAAACGTCGACAATGATGACCTTGGCCAAAAAGGGCGTTTGCGTTTTTTCCTGAATATATTCAGGAAAAAACGCATACGCCCTTTTTGGCCAACCAAGCAACCTGAAAAGGCAAATCAGCGCTACAAAGAAGTCTCGCTTCCCATCGGTCAAAAGGGCCATGCTGCAAAAAGTGTCAAAACCAGAAATGCAGGACAGGCCATGGAGAAATGGCAGCCTTGCTACGCTGATGGGAGGGATGTAAATTGCCAACAGCCACACTGGAGAAGTGTACGGTGTGTCCTGAAACATCGAAAAAACACAGCTTAGGGAGCATAGGGCACGTCCACTCATGGGCGTATAAATTGGGAAAACTAAAAATCAGCAAGACACAGGCACCCCAATGATTAGGGCTGCTCTGTTGACAAGAACCTCCACTTCATGACACCTTAAATATACCAGGAAAGAAAAAAATTGATAAAGAAGTTTTGGTCCTTATGTACAATGGAATATCACTCAGACATGAAATAAATGTCATAAGGCTAGTAGAAGCAAGATGAGTGGATTTAGGAACGAAGATTCTAAGTGAAATAAGTCACACAGAAAAAGACACTTATCATAAGGTATCACTTATAGAGGGAATGTAAAAACCGCTACACTTGAACTGAATTACAAAACAGAACAGAGTCACACGTTTAGAAAACACACTATGGCTGCTTAACGGGAAAGGTGAGGTGGGGTGATGCATAAAACAAGGGTTTCAAATTCGCTCAGATACCGTTCCATACACCCAATATGTAATAGACAAGACCTACTCCTTGCTCAGTGAACTGGACACAACACCCCCTATTCACCGCACAAGAATATATCTGACTAGTAAGAATCGTAAAACCTATGTATTGATATCTCTCTGGAAGTGAGTCAAGTGGGTGTAAAGCCGCATAAACACAGCCGTGAAAGGCAACTAAACCCCATTATAAAAATAAATTACTTTTAAAAACCCATAAAACAAAGACAGTGAAAGAGGGAGAAATTCTTACGTAATTCGTTCAGGGGCTGTGATGCAACCTGGATTGACCATATCTAGACCCACAGCTGGATGAGACATAAGGGTGGACACTCTTGGGTCTGAGAGTTTGGGTGAGGTTGGGTGAGCAAACACAGACCCTTTAAAGTAATACTGCGTGGTACCCATCCCATGGGTCCCAAATCTCCAGGTTCAAGGGCATCTTCCTACATCGAAAACATGCATGAGAAACCCAGAAGAAGTTACACAATGTGATTTTGAAAGGTTTCTAAAACACACCTCATTTCTCATCTCCTTGTGCTCGGGTTCGCAATTCCAGCTACTTTATTAGCAATCTCCCTACTTGGAGAATCAGCACCTTTAACCTCCTGTTCCGTACAGGTTGCAATTTGTCCTGAGGATGAACGGGAAGAGGGGCAACCAATGAGAGACTAGATCTAGGTGTTGGGACAGGCACAGGTCACTCTATTTTCCCATCAGGAAGAAGAATTAACCACAGGCTCAGCCTGCCGCCCGGAAGCAGAATAGGGCCTGAGGCAATCCCGCGCTCTTGCGGCCAGCTCCCAAAAAAGCGAGTTGAAAAATGGAGCCCAGGGACACTGCCATTCACAAAACCGTAGAGTTATAAATGATAACTCTCGTCCACAAATATATTGAGGGAAGGCAACGAAGAGGATTTGAAAGCAAGTCAGAATTGCAGGAAACAGGTTTCAGGAGGTAGATTCGAATCGCCTTTAAAGCACATGAAAAGTGGCAAAACTTCGACAATGATTCCCTTGGCCAAAAAGGGCGTATGCGTTTTTTCCTGAATATATTCAGGAAAAAACGCATACGCCCTTTTTGGCCAACCAAGCAACCTGGAAAGGCAAATCAGCGCTACAAAGAAGTCTCGCTTCCCATTGGTCAAAAGGGCCATGCTGCAAAAAGTGTCAAAACCAGAAATGCAGGACAGGCCATGGAGAAATGGCTGCCTTGCTACGCTGATGGGCGGGATGTAAATTGCCAACAGCCACTCTGGAGAAGTGTACGGTGTGTCCTGAAACATCGAAAAAACACAGCTTAGGGAGCATAGGGCACGTCCACTCATGGGCGTATAAATTGGGAAAATTAAAAATCAGCAAGACACAGGCACCCCAAAGTTTAGGGCTGCTCTGTTGACAAGAACCTCCCCTTCATGACACCTTAAATATCCCAGGAAAGAGAAAAATGGATAAAGAAGTTGTGGTCCTTATGTACAATGGAATATCACTCAGACATGAAATCAATGTCATAAGGCTAGTAGAAGCAAGATGAGTGGATTTAGGTACGACGATTCTAAGTGAAATAAGTCACACAGAAAAAGACACTTATCATAAGCTAACACTTATAGAGGGAATGTAAAAACCGCTACACTTGAACTGAATTACAAAACAGAACAGAGTCACACGTTTAGAAAACACACTATGGCTGCTTAACGGGAAAGGTGAGGTGGGGTGATGCATAAAACAAGGGTTTCAAATTTGTTCAGATATCGTTCCATACACCCAATATGTAATAGACAAGACCTACTCCTTGCTCTGTGAACTGGACTCAACACCGCCTATTCACCACACAAGAGTATATGTGACTAGTAAGAATCTTAAAACCTATGTATTGATATCTCTCTGGAAGTGAGTCAAGTGGGTGTAAAGCCGCATAAACACAGCCGTGAAAAACAGCTAAACCCCATTATAAAAATAAATTACTTTTAAATCCCGTAAAACAAAGACTGTGAAAGAGAGAGAAATTCTTCCAAAATTCTTTCTGGGGCTGGGATGCAACCTGGATTGACCATATCTAGACATACAGCTGGATGAGACATAAGGGTGGACACTCTTGGGGCTGAGAGGTTGGGTGAGGTTGCGTGAGCAAACGCAGAACCTTTAAAGTAATACTGCGTGGTACGCATCCCATGGGTCCCAAATCTCCAGGTTCAAGGGCATCTTCCTACATCGAAAACATACATGAAAAACCCAGAAGATGGCACACCGTGTGATTTTGAAAGGTTTCTAAAACGCACCTCATTTCTCATCTCCTTGTGCTCGGGTTCGCCATTCCAGGTACTTTACTAGCCATCTCCCTACTTGGAGAATCAGCACCTTTAACCTCCTGTTCCGTACAGGTTGCAATTTGTCCTGAGGATGAATGGGAAGAGGGGCAACCAATGAGAGACTAGATCTAGGTGTTGGGACAGGCACAGGTCACTCTATTTTCCCATCAGGAAGAAGAATTAACCACAGGCTCAGCCTGCCGCCCAGAAGCAGAATAAGGCCTGAGGCAATCCCGCGCTCTTACGGCCAGCTCCCAAAAAAGCGAGTTGAAAAATGGAGCCCAGGGACACTGCCATTTACAAACCCGCTGAGTTATAAATGATAACTCTCGTCCACAAATATATTGAGGGAAGGCAACGAAGAGGATTTGAAAGCAAGGCAGAATTGCAGGAAACAGGTTTCAGGAGGTAGATACGAATCGCCTTTAAAGCACATGAAAAGTCGCAAAACGTCGACAATGATGCCCTTGGCCAAAAAGGGCGTATGCGTTTTTTCCTGAATATATTCAGGAAAAAACGCATACGCCCTTTTTGGCCAACCAAGCAACCTGGAAAGGCAAATCAGCGCTACAAAGAAGACTCGCTTCCCATCGGTCAAAAGGGCCATGCTGCAAAAAGTGTCAAAACCAGAAATGCAGGACAGGCCATGTAGAAATGGCAGCCTTGCTACACTGACGGGCGGGATGTAAATTCCCAACAGCCACTCTGGAGAAGTGTACGGTGTGTCCTGAAAATCGAAAAAACACAGCTTAGGGAGCATAGGGCACGTCCACTCATGGGCGTATAAATTGGGAAAACTAAAAATCAGCAAGACACAGGCACCCCAAAGTTTAGGGCTGCTCTGTTGACAAGAACCTCCACTTCATGACACCTTAAATATCCCACGAAAGAGAAAAATGGATAAGGAAGTTGTGGTCCTTATGTACAATGGAATATCACTCAGACATGAAAACAATGTCATAAGGCTAGAAGATAAGCAAGATGAGTGGACTTAGGTACGATGATTCTAAGTGAAATAAGTGACACAGAAAAAGACACTTATCATAAGCTATCACTTATAGAGGAAATGTAAAAACCGCTACACTTGAACTGAATTACAGAACAGAACAGAGTCACACGTTTAGAAAACACACTATGGATGCTTAACGGGAAAGGTGAGGTGGGTGATGCATAAAACAAGGGTTTCAAATTCACTCAGATACCGTTCCATACACCCAATATGTAATAGAAAAGACCGACTCCTTGCTCAGTGAATTGGACTCAACACCCCCTATTCACCACACAAGAATATATCTGACTAGTAAGAATCTTAAAACCTATGTATTGATATCTCTCTGGAAGTGAGTCAAGTGGGTGTAAAGCCGCATAAACACAGCCGTGAAAAGCAGCTAAACCCCATTATAAAAATAAATTACTTTAAAAACCCGTAAAACAAAGACAGTGAAAGAGAGAGAAATTCTTACAAAATTCGTTCAGGGGCTGTGATGCAACCTGGATTGACCATATCTAGACCCACAGCTGGATGAGACATAAGGGTGGACACACTTGGGGCTGAGAGGTTGGGTGAGGTTGGGTGAGCAAACACAGACCCTTTAAAGTAACACTGCCTGGTACCCATCCCATGGGTCCGAAATCTCCAGGTTCAAGGGCATATTCATACATCGAAAACATGCATGAGACACCCAGAAGATGGTACACCGTGTGATTTTGAAAGGTTTCTAAAACGCACCTCATTTCTCATTTCCTTGTGTTCGGGTTCGCCATTCCAGCTACTTTACTAGAAATCTCCCTACTTGGAGAATCAGCACCTTTAACCTCCTGTTCCGTACAGGTTGCAATTTGTCCTGAGGATTAAAGGGAAGAGGGGCAACCAATGAGAGACTAGATCTAGGTGTTGGGACAGGCACAGGTCACTCTATTTTCCCATCAGGAAGAAGAATTAACCACAGGCTCAGCCTACCGACGGGAACCAGAATAGGGCCTTAGGCAATCCCGTGCGTTTGCGGCCAGCTCCCAAAAAAGATAGTTGAAAAATGGAGCTCAGGGTCACTGCAATTCATAAACCTGCTGAGTTATAAATGATAACTCTCGTCCAAAAATATATTGAGGGAAGGCAATGAAGAGGATTTGAAAGCAAGGCTGAATTGCAGGAAACAGATTTCAGGAGGTAGATTCGAATCGTCTTTAAAGCACATGAAAGGTGGCAAAACGTCGACAATGATGACCTTGGCCAAAAAGGGCGTTTGCGTTTTTTCCTGAATATATTCAGGAAAAAACGCATACGCCCTTTTTGGCCAACCAAGCAACCTGAAAAGGCAAATCAGCGCTACAAAGAAGTCTCGCTTCCCATCGGTCAAAAGGGCCATGCTGCAAAAAGTGTCAAAACCAGAAATGCAGGACAGGCCATGGAGAAATGGCAGCCTTGCTACGCTGATGGGAGGGATGTAAATTGCCAACAGCCACACTGGAGAAGTGTACGTGTGTCCTGAAACATCGAAAAAACACAGCTTAGGGAGCATAGGGCACGTCCACTCATGGTCGTATAAATTGGGAAAACTAAAAATCAGCAAGACACAGGCACCCCAATGATTAGGGCTGCTCTGTTGACAAGAACCTCCACTTCATGACACCTTAAATATACCAGGAAAGAAAAAAATTGATAAAGAAGTTTTGGTCCTTATGTACAATGGAATATCACTCAGACATGAAATAAATGTCATAAGGCTAGTAGAAGCAAGATGAGTGGATTTAGGAACGACGATTCTAAGTGAAATAAGTCACACAGAAAAAGACACTTATCATAAGGTATCACTTATAGAGGGAATGTAAAAACCGCTACACTTGAACTGAATTACAAAACAGAACAGAGTCACACGTTTAGAAAACACACTATGGCTGCTTAACGGGAAAGGTGAGGTGGGGTGATGCATAAAACAAGGGTTTCAAATTCGCTCAGATACCGTTCCATACACCCAATATGTAATAGACAAGACCTACTCCTTGCTCAGTGAACTGGACTCAACACCCCCTATTCACCGCACAAGAATATATCTGACTAGTAAGAATCGTAAAACCTATGTATTGATATCTCTCTGGAAGTGAGTCAAGTGGGTGTAAAGCCGCATAAACACAGCCGTGAAAGGCAACTAAACACCATTATAAAAATAAATTACTTTAAAAACCCATAAAACAAAGACAGTGAAAGAGAGAGAAATTCTTACGTAATTCGTTCAGGGGCTGTGATGCAACCTGAATTGACCATATCTAGACCCACAGCTGGATGAGACATAAGGGTGGACACTCTTGGGGCTGAGAGTTTGGGTGAGGTTGGGTGAGCAAACACAGACCCTTTAAAGTAATACTGCGTGGTACCCATCCCATGGGTCCCAAATCTCCAGGTTCAAGGGCATCTTCCTACATCGAAAACATGCATGAGAAACCCAGAAGAAGGTACACCATGTGATTTTGAAAGGTTTCTAAAACGCACCTCATTTCTCATCTCCTTGTGCTCGGGTTCGCAATTCCAGCTACTTTATTAGCAATCTCCCTACTTGGAGAATCAGCACCTTTAACCTCCTGTTCCCTACAGGTTGCAATTTGTCCTGAGGATGAACGGGAAGAGGGGCAACCAATGAGAGACTAGATCTAGGTGTTGGGACAGGCACAGGTCACTCTATTTTCCCATCAGGAAGAAGAATTAACCACAGGCTCAGCCTGCCGCCCGGAAGCAGAATAGGGCCTGAGGCAATCCCGTGCTTTTGCGGCCAGCTCCCAAAAAAGACAGTTGAAAAATGGAGCTCAGGGGCACTGCCATTCACAAACCCGCAGAGTTATAAATGATAACTCTCTTCCACAAATATATTGAGGGAAGGCAATGAAGAGGATTTGAAAGCAAGGCAGAATTGCAGGAAATATGTTTCAGGAGGTAGATTCGAATCGCCTTTAAAGCATATGTAAAGTGGCAAAACGTCGACAATGATGCCCTTGGCCAAAAAGGGCGTATGCGTTTTTTCCTGAATATATTCAGGAAAAAACGCATACGCCCTTTTTGGCCAACCAAGCAACCTGGAAAGGCAAATCAGCGCTACAAAGAAGTCTCGCTTCCCATCGGTCAAAAGGGCCATGCTGCAAAAATGTCAAAACCGGAAATGCAGGACAGGCCATGGAGAAATGTCAGCCTTGCTACGCTGATCGGAGGGATGTAAATTGCCAACAGCCACTCTGGAGAAGTGTACGGTGTGTCCTGAAACATCGAAAAAACACAGCTTAGGGAGCATAGCGCACGTCCACTCATGGGAGTATAAATTGGGAAAATTAAAAATCAGCAAGACACAGGCACCCTAAAGTTTAGGGCTGCTCTGTTGACAAGAACCTCCACTTCATGACACCTTAAATATCCCAGGAAAGAGAAAAATGGATAAAGAAGTTGTGGTCCTTATGTACAATGGAATATCACTCAGACATGAAATCAATATCATAAGGCTAGAAGAAGCAAGATGAGTGGACTTAGGTACGATGATTCTAAGTGAAATAAGTCACACAGAAAAAGACACTTATCATAAGCTATCACTTATAGAGGGAATGTAAAAACCGCTACACTTGAACTGAATTACAAAACAGAACAGAGTCACACGTTTAGAAAACACACTATGGCTGCTTAACGGGAAAGGTGAGGTGGGGTGATGCATAAAACAAGGGTTTCAAATTGGCTCAGATACCGTTCCATACACCAAATATGTAATAGAAAAGACCGACTCCTTGCTCAGTGAACTGGACTCAACACCCCCTATTCACCGCACAAGAATATATGTGACTAGTAAGAATCTTAAAACCTATGTATTGATATCTGTCTGGAAGTGAGTCAAGTGGGTGTAAAGCCGCATAAACACAGCCGTGAAAAGCAGCTAAACTCCATTATAAAAATAAATTACTTTTAAAAACCCGTAAAACAAAGACAGTGAAAGAGAGAGAAATTCTTACAAAATTCGTTCAGGGGCTGTGATGCAACCTGGATTGACCATATCTAGACCCACAGCTGGATGAGACATAAGGGTGGACACACTTGGGGCTGAGAGTTTGGGTGAGGTTGGGTGACCAAACACAGACCCTTTAAAGTAATACTGCCTGGTACCCATCCCATGGGTCCCAAATCTCCAGATTCAAGGGCATATTCCTACATCGAAAACATGCATGAGACACCCAGAAGATGGTACACCGTGTGATTTTCAAAGGTTTCTAAAACGCACCTCATTTCTCGTCTCCTTGTGTTCGGGTTCGCCATTCCAGCTACTTTACTAGAAATCTCCCTACTTGGAGAATCAGCACCTTTAACCTCCTGTTCCGTACAGGTTGCAATTTGTCCTGAGGATTAAAGGGAAGAGGGGCAACCAATGAGAGACTAGATCTAGGTGTTGGGACAGGCACAGGTCACTCTATTTTCCCATCAGGAAGAAGAATTAACCACAGGCTCAGCCTACCGACGGGAACCAGAATAGGGCCTTAGGCAATCCCGTGCGTTTGCGGCCAGCTCCCAAAAAAGACAGTTGAAAAATGGAGCTCAGGGTCACTGCAATTCATAAACCTGCTGAGTTATAAATGATAACTCTCGTCCAAAAATATATTGAGGGAAGGCAATGAAGAGGATTTGAAAGCAAGGCTGAATTGCAGGAAACAGATTTCAGGAGGTAGATTCGAATCGCCTTTAAAGCACATGAAAGGTGGCAAAACGTCGACAATGATGACCTTGGCCAAAAAGGGCGTTTGCGTTTTTTCCTGAATATATTCAGGAAAAAACGCATACGCCCTTTTTGGCCAACCAAGCAACCTGAAAAGGCAAATCAGCGCTACAAAGAAGTCTCGCTTCCCATCGGTCAAAAGGGCCATGCTGCAAAAAGTGTCAAAACCAGAAATGCAGGACAGGCCATGGAGAAATGGCAGCCTTGCTACGCTGATGGGAGGGATGTAAATTGCCAACAGCCACACTGGAGAAGTGTACGGTGTGTCCTGAAACATCGAAAAAACACAGCTTAGGGAGCATAGGGCACGTCCACTCATGGGCGTATAAATTGGGAAAACTAAAAATCAGCAAGACACAGGCACCCCAATGATTAGGGCTGCTCTGTTGACAAGAACCTCCACTTCATGACACCTTAAATATACCAGGAAAGAAAAAAATTGATAAAGAAGTTTTGGTCCTTATGTACAATGGAATATCACTCAGACATGAAATAAATGTCATAAGGCTAGTAGAAGCAAGATGAGTGGATTTAGGAACGAAGATTCTAAGTGAAATAAGTCACACAGAAAAAGACACTTATCATAAGGTATCACTTATAGAGGGAATGTAAAAACCGCTACACTTGAACTGAATTACAAAACAGAACAGAGTCACACGTTTAGAAAACACACTATGGCTGCTTAACGGGAAAGGTGAGGTGGGGTGATGCATAAAACAAGGGTTTCAAATTCGCTCAGATACCGTTCCATACACCCAATATGTAATAGACAAGACCTACTCCTTGCTCAGTGAACTGGACACAACACCCCCTATTCACCGCACAAGAATATATCTGACTAGTAAGAATCGTAAAACCTATGTATTGATATCTCTCTGGAAGTGAGTCAAGTGGGTGTAAAGCCGCATAAACACAGCCGTGAAAGGCAACTAAACCCCATTATAAAAATAAATTACTTTTAAAAACCCATAAAACAAAGACAGTGAAAGAGGGAGAAATTCTTACGTAATTCGTTCAGGGGCTGTGATGCAACCTGGATTGACCATATCTAGACCCACAGCTGGATGAGACATAAGGGTGGACACTCTTGGGTCTGAGAGTTTGGGTGAGGTTGGGTGAGCAAACACAGACCCTTTAAAGTAATACTGCGTGGTACCCATCCCATGGGTCCCAAATCTCCAGGTTCAAGGGCATCTTCCTACATCGAAAACATGCATGAGAAACCCAGAAGAAGTTACACAATGTGATTTTGAAAGGTTTCTAAAACACACCTCATTTCTCATCTCCTTGTGCTCGGGTTCGCAATTCCAGCTACTTTATTAGCAATCTCCCTACTTGGAGAATCAGCACCTTTAACCTCCTGTTCCGTACAGGTTGCAATTTGTCCTGAGGATGAACGGGAAGAGGGGCAACCAATGAGAGACTAGATCTAGGTGTTGGGACAGGCACAGGTCACTCTATTTTCCCATCAGGAAGAAGAATTAACCACAGGCTCAGCCTGCCGCCCGGAAGCAGAATAGGGCCTGAGGCAATCCCGCGCTCTTGCGGCCAGCTCCCAAAAAAGCGAGTTGAAAAATGGAGCCCAGGGACACTGCCATTCACAAAACCGCAGAGTTATAAATGATAACTCTCGTCCACAAATATATTGAGGGAAGGCAACGAAGAGGATTTGAAAGCAAGTCAGAATTGCAGGAAACAGGTTTCAGGAGGTAGATTCGAATCGCCTTTAAAGCACATGAAAAGTGGCAAAACTTCGACAATGATTCCCTTGGCCAAAAAGGGCGTATGCGTTTTTTCCTGAATATATTCAGGAAAAAACGCATACGCCCTTTTTGGCCAACCAAGCAACCTGGAAAGGCAAATCAGCGCTACAAAGAAGTCTCGCTTCCCATTGGTCAAAAGGGCCATGCTGCAAAAAGTGTCAAAACCAGAAATGCAGGACAGGCCATGGAGAAATGGCTGCCTTGCTACGCTGATGGGCGGGATGTAAATTGCCAACAGCCACTCTGGAGAAGTGTACGGTGTGTCCTGAAACATCGAAAAAACACAGCTTAGGGAGCATAGGGCACGTCCACTCATGGGCGTATAAATTGGGAAAATTAAAAATCAGCAAGACACAGGCACCCCAAAGTTTAGGGCTGCTCTGTTGACAAGAACCTCCCCTTCATGACACCTTAAATATCCCAGGAAAGAGAAAAATGGATAAAGAAGTTGTGGTCCTTATGTACAATGGAATATCACTCAGACATGAAATCAATGTCATAAGGCTAGTAGAAGCAAGATGAGTGGATTTAGGTACGACGATTCTAAGTGAAATAAGTCACACAGAAAAAGACACTTATCATAAGCTAACACTTATAGAGGGAATGTAAAAACCGCTACACTTGAACTGAATTACAAAACAGAACAGAGTCACACGTTTAGAAAACACACTATGGCTGCTTAACGGGAAAGGTGAGGTGGGGTGATGCATAAAACAAGGGTTTCAAATTTGTTCAGATATCGTTCCATACACCCAATATGTAATAGACAAGACCTACTCCTTGCTCTGTGAACTGGACTCAACACCGCCTATTCACCACACAAGAGTATATGTGACTAGTAAGAATCTTAAAACCTATGTATTGATATCTCTCTGGAAGTGAGTCAAGTGGGTGTAAAGCCGCATAAACACAGCCGTGAAAAACAGCTAAACCCCATTATAAAAATAAATTACTTTTAAATCCCGTAAAACAAAGACTGTGAAAGAGAGAGAAATTCTTCCAAAATTCTTTCTGGGGCTGGGATGCAACCTGGATTGACCATATCTAGACATACAGCTGGATGAGACATAAGGGTGGACACTCTTGGGGCTGAGAGGTTGGGTGAGGTTGCGTGAGCAAACGCAGAACCTTTAAAGTAATACTGCGTGGTACGCATCCCATGGGTCCCAAATCTCCAGGTTCAAGGGCATCTTCCTACATCGAAAACATACATGAAAAACCCAGAAGATGGCACACCGTGTGATTTTGAAAGGTTTCTAAAACGCACCTCATTTCTCATCTCCTTGTGCTCGGGTTCGCCATTCCAGGTACTTTACTAGCCATCTCCCTACTTGGAGAATCAGCACCTTTAACCTCCTGTTCCGTACAGGTTGCAATTTGTCCTGAGGATGAATGGGAAGAGGGGCAACCAATGAGAGACTAGATCTAGGTGTTGGGACAGGCACAGGTCACTCTATTTTCCCATCAGGAAGAAGAATTAACCACAGGCTCAGCCTGCCGCCCAGAAGCAGAATAAGGCCTGAGGCAATCCCGCGCTCTTACGGCCAGCTCCCAAAAAAGCGAGTTGAAAAATGGAGCCCAGGGACACTGCCATTTACAAACCCGCTGAGTTATAAATGATAACTCTCGTCCACAAATATATTGAGGGAAGGCAACGAAGAGGATTTGAAAGCAAGGCAGAATTGCAGGAAACAGGTTTCAGGAGGTAGATACGAATCGCCTTTAAAGCACATGAAAAGTCGCAAAACGTCGACAATGATGCCCTTGGCCAAAAAGGGCGTATGCGTTTTTTCCTGAATATATTCAGGAAAAAACGCATACGCCCTTTTTGGCCAACCAAGCAACCTGGAAAGGCAAATCAGCGCTACAAAGAAGACTCGCTTCCCATCGGTCAAAAGGGCCATGCTGCAAAAAGTGTCAAAACCAGAAATGCAGGACAGGCCATGTAGAAATGGCAGCCTTGCTACACTGACGGGCGGGATGTAAATTCCCAACAGCCACTCTGGAGAAGTGTACGGTGTGTCCTGAAAATCGAAAAAACACAGCTTAGGGAGCATAGGGCACGTCCACTCATGGGCGTATAAATTGGGAAAACTAAAAATCAGCAAGACACAGGCACCCCAAAGTTTAGGGCTGCTCTGTTGACAAGAACCTCCACTTCATGACACCTTAAATATCCCACGAAAGAGAAAAATGGATAAGGAAGTTGTGGTCCTTATGTACAATGGAATATCACTCAGACATGAAAACAATGTCATAAGGCTAGAAGAAGCAAGATGAGTGGACTTAGGTACGATGATTCTAAGTGAAATAAGTGACACAGAAAAAGACACTTATCATAAGCTATCACTTATAGAGGAAATGTAAAAACCGCTACACTTGAACTGAATTACAGAACAGAACAGAGTCACACGTTTAGAAAACACACTATGGATGCTTAACGGGAAAGGTGAGGTGGGGTGATGCATAAAACAAGGGTTTCAAATTCACTCAGATACCGTTCCATACACCCAATATGTAATAGAAAAGACCGACTCCTTGCTCAGTGAATTGGACTCAACACCCCCTATTCACCACACAAGAATATATCTGACTAGTAAGAATCTTAAAACCTATGTATTGATATCTCTCTGGAAGTGAGTCAAGTGGGTGTAAAGCCGCATAAACACAGCCGTGAAAAGCAGCTAAACCCCATTATAAAAATAAATTACTTTTAAAAACCCGTAAAACAAAGACAGTGAAAGAGAGAGAAATTCTTACAAAATTCGTTCAGGGGCTGTGATGCAACCTGGATTGACCATATCTAGACCCACAGCTGGATGAGACATAAGGGTGGACACACTTGGGGCTGAGAGGTTGGGTGAGGTTGGGTGAGCAAACACAGACCCTTTAAAGTAACACTGCCTGGTACCCATCCCATGGGTCCGAAATCTCCAGGTTCAAGGGCATATTCATACATCGAAAACATGCATGAGAAACCCAGAAGATGGTACACAGTGTGATTTTGAAAGGTTTCTAAAACGCACCTCATTTCTCATTTCCTTGTGTTCGGGTTCGCCATTCCAGCTACTTTACTAGAAATCTCCCTACTTGGAGAATCAGCACCTTTAACCTCCTGTTCCGTACAGGTTGCAATTTGTCCTGAGGATTAAAGGGAAGAGGGGCAACCAATGAGAGACTAGATCTAGGTGTTGGGACAGGCACAGGTCACTCTATTTTCCCATCAGGAAGAAGAATTAACCACAGGCTCAGCCTACCGACGGGAACCAGAATAGGGCCTTAGGCAATCCCGTGCGTTTGCGGCCAGCTCCCAAAAAAGACAGTTGAAAAATGGAGCTCAGGGTCACTGCAATTCATAAACCTGCTGAGTTATAAATGATAACTCTCGTCCAAAAATATATTGAGGGAAGGCAATGAAGAGGATTTGAAAGCAAGGCTGAATTGCAGGAAACAGATTTCAGGAGGTAGATTCGAATCGTCTTTAAAGCACATGAAAGGTGGCAAAACGTCGACAATGATGACCTTGGCCAAAAAGGGCGTTTGCGTTTTTTCCTGAATATATTCAGGAAAAAACGCATACGCCCTTTTTGGCCAACCAAGCAACCTGAAAAGGCAAATCAGCGCTACAAAGAAGTCTCGCTTCCCATCGGTCAAAAGGGCCATGCTGCAAAAAGTGTCAAAACCAGAAATGCAGGACAGGCCATGGAGAAATGGCAGCCTTGCTACGCTGATGGGAGGGATGTAAATTGCCAACAGCCACACTGGAGAAGTGTACGGTGTGTCCTGAAACATCGAAAAAACACAGCTTAGGGAGCATAGGGCACGTCCACTCATGGTCGTATAAATTGGGAAAACTAAAAATCAGCAAGACACAGGCACCCCAATGATTAGGGCTGCTCTGTTGACAAGAACCTCCACTTCATGACACCTTAAATATACCAGGAAAGAAAAAAATTGATAAAGAAGTTTTGGTCCTTATGTACAATGGAATATCACTCAGACATGAAATAAATGTCATAAGGCTAGTAGAAGCAAGATGAGTGGATTTAGGAACGACAATTCTAAGTGAAATAAGTCACACAGAAAAAGACACTTATCATAAGGTATCACTTATAGAGGGAATGTAAAAACCGCTACACTTGAACTGAATTACAAAACAGAACAGAGTCACACGTTTAGAAAACACACTATGGCTGCTTAACGGGAAAGGTGAGGTGGGGTGATGCATAAAACAAGGGTTTCAAATTCGCTCAGATACCGTTCCATACACCCAATATGTAATAGACAAGACCTACTCCTTGCTCAGTGAACTGGACTCAACACCCCCTATTCACCGCACAAGAATATATCTGACTAGTAAGAATCGTAAAACCTATGTATTGATATCTCTCTGGAAGTGAGTCAAGTGGGTGTAAAGCCGCATAAACACAGCCGTGAAAGGCAACTAAACACCATTATAAAAATAAATTACTTTTAAAAACCCATAAAACAAAGACAGTGAAAGAGAGAGAAATTCTTACGTAATTCGTTCAGGGGCTGTGATGCAACCTGAATTGACCATATCTAGACCCACAGCTGGATGAGACATAAGGGTGGACACTCTTGGGGCTGAGAGTTTGGGTGAGGTTGGGTGAGCAAACACAGACCCTTTAAAGTAATACTGCGTGGTACCCATCCCATGGGTCCCAAATCTCCAGGTTCAAGGGCATCTTCCTACATCGAAAACATGCATGAGAAACCCAGAAGATGGTACACAGTGTGATTTTGAAAGGTTTCTAAAACGCACCTCATTTCTCATTTCCTTGTGTTCGGGTTCGCCATTCCAGCTACTTTACTAGAAATCTCCCTACTTGGAGAATCAGCACCTTTAACCTCCTGTTCCGTACAGGTTGCAATTTGTCCTGAGGATGAAAGGGAAGAGGGGCAACCAATGAGAGACTAGATCTAGGTGTTGGGACAGGCACAGGTCACTCTATTTTCCCATCAGGAAGAAGAATTAACCACAGGCTCAGCCTGCCCCCCGGAACCTGAATAGGGCCTGAGGCAATCCCGTGCTTTTGCGGCCAGCTCCCAAAAAAGACAGTTGAAAAATGGAGCTCAGGGGCACTGCCATTCACAAACCCGCAGAGTTATAAATGATAACTCCCTTCCACAAATATATTGAGGGAAGGCAATGAAGAGGATTTGAAAGCAAGGCAGAATTGCAGGAAATATGTTTCAGGAGGTAGATTCGAATCGCCTTTAAAGCATATGTAAAGTGGCAAAACGTCGACAATGATGCCCTTGGCCAAAAAGGGCGTATGCGTTTTTTCCTGAATATATTCAGGAAAAAACGCATACGCCCTTTTTGGCCAACCAAGCAACCTGGAAAGGCAAATCAGCGCTACAAAGAAGTCTCGCTTCCCATCGGTCAAAAGGGCCATGCTGCAAAAATGTCAAAACCGGAAATGCAGGACAGGCCATGGAGAAATGTCAGCCTTGCTACGCTGATCGGAGGGATGTAAATTGCCAACAGCCACTCTGGAGAAGTGTACGGTGTGTCCTGAAACATCGAAAAAACACAGCTTAGGGAGCATAGCGCACGTCCACTCATGGGAGTATAAATTGGGAAAATTAAAAATCAGCAAGACACAGGCACCCTAAAGTTTAGGGCTGCTCTGTTGACAAGAACCTCCACTTCATGACACCTTAAATATCCCAGGAAAGAGAAAAATGGATAAAGAAGTTGTGGTCCTTATGTACAATGGAATATCACTCAGACATGAAATCAATATCATAAGGCTAGAAGAAGCAAGATGAGTGGACTTAGGTACGATGATTCTAAGTGAAATAAGTCACACAGAAAAAGACACTTATCATAAGCTATCACTTATAGAGGGAATGTAAAAACCGCTACACTTGAACTGAATTACAAAACAGAACAGAGTCACACGTTTAGAAAACACACTATGGCTGCTTAACGGGAAAGGTGAGGTGGGGTGATGCATAAAACAAGGGTTTCAAATTGGCTCAGATACCGTTCCATACACCAAATATGTAATAGAAAAGACCGACTCCTTGCTCAGTGAACTGGACTCAACACCCCCTATTCACCGCACAAGAATATATGTGACTAGTAAGAATCTTAAAACCTATGTATTGATATCTGTCTGGAAGTGAGTCAAGTGGGTGTAAAGCCGCATAAACACAGCCGTGAAAAGCAGCTAAACTCCATTATAAAAATAAATTACTTTTAAAAACCCGTAAAACAAAGACAGTGAAAGAGAGAGAAATTCTTACAAAATTCGTTCAGGGGCTGTGATGCAACCTGGATTGACCATATCTAGACCCACAGCTGGATGAGACATAAGGGTGGACACACTTGGGGCTGAGAGTTTGGGTGAGGTTGGGTGACCAAACACAGACCCTTTAAAGTAATACTGCCTGGTACCCATCCCATGGGTCCCAAATCTCCAGATTCAAGGGCATATTCCTACATCGAAAACATGCATGAGACACCCAGAAGATGGTACACCGTGTGATTTTCAAAGGTTTCTAAAACGCACCTCATTTCTCGTCTCCTTGTGTTCGGGTTCGCCATTCCAGCTACTTTACTAGAAATCTCCCTACTTGGAGAATCAGCACCTTTAACCTCCTGTTCCGTACAGGTTGCAATTTGTCCTGAGGATTAAAGGGAAGAGGGGCAACCAATGAGAGACTAGATCTAGGTGTTGGGACAGGCACAGGTCACTCTATTTTCCCATCAGGAAGAAAAATTAACCACAGGCTCAGCCTACCGACGGGAACCAGAATAGGGCCTTAGGCAATACCGTGCGTTTGCGGCCAGCTCCCAAAAAAGACAGTTGAAAAATGGAGCTCAGGGTCACTGCAATTCATAAACCTGCTGAGTTATAAACGATAACTCTCGTCCAAAAATATATTGAGGGAAGGCAATGAAGAGGATTTGAAAGCAAGGCTGAATTGCAGGAAACAGATTTCAGGAGGTAGATTCGAATCGCCTTTAAAGCACATGAAAGGTGGCAAAACGTCGACAATGATGACCTTGGCCAAAAAGGGCGTTTGCGTTTTTTCCTGAATATATTCAGGAAAAAACGCATACGCCCTTTTTGGCCAACCAAGCAACCTGAAAAGGCAAATCAGCGCTACAAAGAAGTCTCGCTTCCCATCGGTCAAAAGGGCCATGCTGCAAAAAGTGTCAAAACCAGAAATGCAGGACAGGCCATGGAGAAATGGCAGCCTTGCTACGCTGATGGGAGGGATGTAAATTGCCAACAGCCACACTGGAGAAGTGTACGGTGTGTCCTGAAACATCGAAAAAACACAGCTTAGGGAGCATATGGCACGTCCACTCATGGGCGTATAAATTGGGAAAACTAAAAATCAGCAAGACACAGGCACCCCAATGATTAGGGCTGCTCTGTTGACAAGAACCTCCACTTCATGACACCTTAAATATACCAGGAAAGAAAAAAATTGATAAAGAAGTTTTGGTCCTTATGTACAATGGAATATCACTCAGACATGAAATAAATGTCATAAGGCTAGTAGAAGCAAGATGAGTGGATTTAGGAACGACGATTCTAAGTGAAATAAGTCACACAGAAAAAGACACTTATCATAAGCTATCACTTATAGAGGGAATGTAAAAACCGCTACACTTGAACTGAATTACAAAACAGAACAGAGTCACACGTTTAGAAAACACACTATGGCTGCTTAACGGGAAAGGTGAGGTGGGGTGATGCATAAAACAAGGGTTTCAAATTGGCTCAGATACCGTTCCATACACCAAATATGTAATAGAAAAGACCGACTCCTTGCTCAGTGAACTGGACTCAACACCCCCTATTCACCGCACAAGAATATATGTGACTAGTAAGAATCTTAAAACCTATGTATTGATATCTGTCTGGAAGTGAGTCAAGTGGGTGTAAAGCCGCATAAACACAGCCGTGAAAAGCAGCTAAACTCCATTATAAAAATAAATTACTTTTAAAAACCCGTAAAACAAAGACAGTGAAAGAGAGAGAAATTCTTACAAAATTCGTTCAGGGGCTGTGATGCAACCTGGATTGACCATATCTAGACCCACAGCTGGATGAGACATAAGGGTGGACACACTTGGGGCTGAGAGTTTGGGTGAGGTTGGGTGACCAAACACAGACCCTTTAAAGTAATACTGCCTGGTACCCATCCCATGGGTCCCAAATCTCCAGATTCAAGGGCATATTCCTACATCGAAAACATGCATGAGACACCCAGAAGATGGTACACCGTGTGATTTTCAAAGGTTTCTAAAACGCACCTCATTTCTCGTCTCCTTGTGTTCGGGTTCGCCATTCCAGCTACTTTACTAGAAATCTCCCTACTTGGAGAATCAGCACCTTTAACCTCCTGTTCCGTACAGGTTGCAATTTGTCCTGAGGATTAAAGGGAAGAGGGGCAACCAATGAGAGACTAGATCTAGGTGTTGGGACAGGCACAGGTCACTCTATTTTCCCATCAGGAAGAAAAATTAACCACAGGCTCAGCCTACCGACGGGAACCAGAATAGGGCCTTAGGCAATCCCGTGCGTTTGCGGCCAGCTCCCAAAAAAGACAGTTGAAAAATGGAGCTCAGGGTCACTGCAATTCATAAACCTGCTGAGTTATAAACGATAACTCTCGTCCAAAAATATATTGAGGGAAGGCAATGAAGAGGATTTGAAAGCAAGGCTGAATTGCAGGAAACAGATTTCAGGAGGTAGATTCGAATCGCCTTTAAAGCACATGAAAGGTGGCAAAACGTCGACAATGATGACCTTGGCCAAAAAGGGCGTTTGCGTTTTTTCCTGAATATATTCAGGAAAAAACGCATACGCCCTTTTTGGCCAACCAAGCAACCTGAAAAGGCAAATCAGCGCTACAAAGAAGTCTCGCTTCCCATCGGTCAAAAGGGCCATGCTGCAAAAAGTGTCAAAACCAGAAATGCAGGACAGGCCATGGAGAAATGGCAGCCTTGCTACGCTGATGGGAGGGATGTAAATTGCCAACAGCCACACTGGAGAAGTGTACGGTGTGTCCTGAAACATCGAAAAAACACAGCTTAGGGAGCATAGGGCACGTCCACTCATGGGCGTATAAATTGGGAAAACTAAAAATCAGCAAGACACAGGCACCCCAATGATTAGGGCTGCTCTGTTGACAAGAACCTCCACTTCATGACACCTTAAATATACCAGGAAAGAAAAAAATTGATAAAGAAGTTTTGGTCCTTATGTACAATGGAATATCACTCAGACATGAAATAAATGTCATAAGGCTAGTAGAAGCAAGATGAGTGGATTTAGGAACGACGATTCTAAGTGAAATAAGTCACACAGAAAAAGACACTTATCATAAGGTATCACTTATAGAGGGAATGTAAAAACCGCTACACTTGAACTGAATTACAAAACAGAACAGAGTCACACGTTTAGAAAACACACTATGGCTGCTTAACGGGAAAGGTGAGGTGGGGTGATGCATAAAACAAGGGTTTCAAATTCGCTCAGATACCGTTCCATACACCCAATATGTAATAGACAAGACCTACTCCTTGCTCAGTGAACTGGACACAACACCCCCTATTCACCTCACAAGAATATATCTGACTAGTAAGAATCGTAAAACCTATGTATTGATATCTCTCTGGAAGTGAGTCAAGTGGGTGTAAAGCCGCATAAACACAGCCGTGAAAGGCAACTAAACACCATTATAAAAATAAATTACTTTTAAAAACCCATAAAACAAAGACAGTGAAAGAGAGAGAAATTCTTACGTAATTCGTTCAGGGGCTGTGATGCAACCTGGATTGACCATATCTAGACCCACAGCTGGATGAGACATAAGGGTGGACACTCTTGGGGCTGAGAGTTTGGGTGAGGTTGGGTGAGCAAACACAGACCCTTTAAAGTAATACTGCGTGGTACCCATCCCATGGGTCCCAAATCTCCAGGTTCAAGGGCATCTTCCTACATCGAAAACATGCATGAGAAACCCAGAAGAAGGTACACCATGTGATTTTGAAAGGTTTCTAAAACGCACCTCATTTCTCATCTCCTTGTGCTCGGGTTCGCAATTCCAGCTACTTTATTAGCAATCTCCCTACTTGGAGAATCAGCACCTTTAACCTCCTGTTCCCTACAGGTTGCAATTTGTCCTGAGGATGAACGGGAAGAGGGGCAACCAATGAGAGACTAGATCTAGGTGTTGGGACAGGCACAGGTCACTCTATTTTCCCATCAGGAAGAAGAATTAACCACAGGCTCAGCCTGCCGCCCGGAAGCAGAATAGGGCCTGAGGCAATCCCGCGCTCTTGCGGCCAGCTCCCAAAAAAGCGAGTTGAAAAATGGAGCCCAGGGACACTGCCATTCACAAACCCGCAGAGTTATAAATGATAACTCTCGTCCACAAATATATTGAGGGAAGGCAACGAAGAGGATTTGAAAGCAAGTCAGAATTGCAGGAAACAGGTTTCAGGAGGTAGATTCGAATCGCCTTTAAAGCACATGAAAAGTGGCAAAACTTCGACAATGATGCCCTTGGCCAAAAAGGGCGTATGCGTTTTTTCCTGAATATATTCAGGAAAAAACGCATACGCCCTTTTTGGCCAACCAAGCAACCTGGAAAGGCAAATCAGCGCTACAAAGAAGTCTCGCTTCCCATTGGTCAAAAGGGCCATGCTGCAAAAAGTGTCAAAACCAGAAATGCAGGACAGGCCATGGAGAAATGGCTGCCTTGCTACGCTGATGGGCGGGATGTAAATTGCCAACAGCCACTCTGGAGAAGTGTACGGTGTGTCCTGAAACATCGAAAAAACACAGCTTAGGGAGCATAGGGCACGTCCACTCATGGGCGTATAAATTGGGAAAATTAAAAATCAGCAAGACACAGGCACCCCAAAGTGTAGGGCTGCTCTTTTGACAAGAAACTCCACTTCATGACACCTTAAATATCCCAGGAAAGAGAAAAATGGATAAAGAAGTTGTGGTCCTTATGTACAATGGAATATCACTCAGACATGAAATCAATGTCATAAGGCTAGTAGAAGCAAGATGAGTGGACTTAGGTACGATGATTCTAAGTGAAATAAGTCACACAGAAAAAGACACTTATCATAAGCTATCACTTATAGAGGAAATGTAAAAACCGCTACACTTGAACTGAATTACAGAACAGAACAGAGTCACACGTTTAGAAAACACACTATGGCTGCTTAACGGGAAAGGTGAGGTGGGGTGATGCATAAAACAAGGGTTTCAAATTTGTTCAGATATCGTTCCATACACCCAATATGTAATAGAAAAGACCGACTACTTGCTCAGTGAACTGGACTCAACACCGCCTATTCACCACACAAGAATATATGTGACTAGTAAGAATCTTAAAACCTATGTATTGATATCTCTCTGGAAGTGAGTCAAGTGGGTGTAAAGCCGCATAAACACAGCCGTGAAAAGCAGCTAAACCCCATTATAAAAATAAATTACTTTTAAAAACCCGTAAAACAAAGACAGTGAAAGAGAGAGAAATTCTTCCAAAATTCGTTCAGGGGCTGGGATGCAACCTGGATTGACCATATCTAGACATACAGCTGGATGAGACATAAGGGTGGACACTCTTGGGGCTGAGAGGTTGGGTGAGGTTGGGTGAGCAAACGCAGAACCTTTAAAGTAATACTGCGTGGTACCCATCCCATGGGTCCGAAATCTCCAGGTTCAAGGGCATATTCATACATCGAAAACATACATGAAAAACCCAGAAGATGGCACACAGTGTGATTTTGAAAGGTTTCTAAAACGCACCTCATTTCTCATTTCCTTGTGTTCGGGTTCGCCATTCCAGTTACTTTACTAGCCATCTCCCTACTTGGAGAATCAGCACCTTTAACCTCCTGTTCCGTACAGGTTGCAATTTGTCCTGAGGATGAATGGGAAGAGGGGCAACCAATGAGAGACTAGATCTAGGTGTTGGGACAGGCACAGGTCACTCTATTTTCCCATCAGGAAGAAGAATTAACCACAGGCTCAGCCTGCCCCCCGGAACCTGAATAGGGCCTGAGGCAATCCCGTGCTTTTGCGGCCAGCTCCCAAAAAAGACAGTTGAAAAATGGAGCTCAGGGGCACTGCCATTCACAAACCCGCAGAGTTATAAATGATAACTCTCTTCCACAAATATATTGAGGGAAGGCAATGAAGAGGATTTGAAAGCAAGGCAGAATTGCAGGAAATATGTTTCAGGAGGTAGATTCGAATCGCCTTTAAAGCATATGTAAAGTGGCAAAACGTCGACAATGATGCCCTTGGCCAAAAAGGGCGTATGCGTTTTTTCCTGAATATATTCAGGAAAAAACGCATACGCCCTTTTTGGCCAACCAAGCAACCTGGAAAGGCAAATCAGCGCTACAAAGAAGTCTCGCTTCCCATCGGTCAAAAGGGCCATGCTGCAAAAATGTCAAAACCGGAAATGCAGGACAGGCCATGGAGAAATGTCAGCCTTGCTACGCTGATCGGAGGGATGTAAATTGCCAACAGCCACTCTGGAGAAGTGTACGGTGTGTCCTGAAACATCGAAAAAACACAGCTTAGGGAGCATAGCGCACGTCCACTCATGGGAGTATAAATTGGGAAAATTAAAAATCAGCAAGACACAGGCACCCCAAAGTTTAGGGCTGCTCTGTTGACAAGAACCTCCACTTCATGACACCTTAAATATCCCAGGAAAGAGAAAAATGGATAAAGAAGTTGTGGTCCTTATGTACAATGGAATATCACTCAGACATGAAATCAATATCATAAGGCTAGAAGAAGCAAGATGAGTGGACTTAGGTACGATGATTCTAAGTGAAATAAGTCACACAGAAAAAGACACTTATCATAAGCTATCACTTATAGAGGGATTGTAAAAACCGCTACACTTGAACTGAATTACAAAACAGAACAGAGTCACACGTTTAGAAAACACACTATGGCTGCTTAACGGGAAAGGTGAGGTGGGGTGATGCATAAAACAAGGGTTTCAAATTGGCTCAGATACCGTTCCATACACCAAATATGTAATAGAAAAGACCGACTCCTTGCTCAGTGAACTGGACTCAACACCCCCTATTCACCGCACAAGAATATATGTGACTAGTAAGAATCTTAAAACCTATGTATTGATATCTGTCTGGAAGTGAGTCAAGTGGGTGTAAAGCCGCATAAACACAGCCGTGAAAAGCAGCTAAACTCCATTATAAAAATAAATTACTTTTAAAAACCCGTAAAACAAAGACAGTGAAAGAGAGAGAAATTCTTACAAAATTCGTTCAGGGGCTGTGATGCAACCTGGATTGACCATATCTAGACCCACAGCTGGATGAGACATAAGGGTGGACACACTTGTGGCTGAGAGTTTGGGTGAGGTTGGGTGACCAAACACAGACCCTTTAAAGTAATACTGCCTGGTACCCATCCCATGGGTCCCAAATCTCCAGATTCAAGGGCATATTCCTACATCGAAAACATGCATGAGACACCCAGAAGATGGTACACCGTGTGATTTTCAAAGGTTTCTAAAACGCACCTCATTTCTCGTCTCCTTGTGTTCGGGTTCGCCATTCCAGCTACTTTACTAGAAATCTCCCTACTTGGAGAATCAGCACCTTTAACCTCCTGTTCCGTACAGGTTGCAATTTGTCCTGAGGATGAACGGGAAGAGGGGCAACCAATGAGAGACTAGATCTAGGTGTTGGGACAGGCACAGGTCACTCTATTTTCCCATCAGGAAGAAGAATTAACCACAGGCTCAGCCTGCCGCCGGGAAGCAGAATAGGGCCTGAGGCAATCCCGCGCTCTTGCGGCCAGCTCCCAAAAAAGCGAGTTGAAAAATGGAGCCCAGGGACACTGCCATTCAGAAACCCGCAGAGTTATAAATGATAACTCTCGTCCACAAATATATTGAGGGATGGCAACGAAGAGGATTTGAAAGCAAGTCAGAATTGCAGGAAACAGGTTTCAGGAGGTAGATTCGAATCGCCTTTAAAGCACATGAAAAGTGGCAAAACTTCGACAATGATTCCCTTGGCCAAAAAGGGCGTATGCGTTTTTTCCTGAATATATTCAGGAAAAAACGCATACGCCCTTTTTGGCCAACCAAGCAACCTGGAAAGGCAAATCAGCGCTACAAAGTAGTCTCGCTTCCCATTGGTCAAAAGGGCCATGCTGCAAAAAGTGTCAAAACCAGAAATGCAGGACAGGCCATGGAGAAATGGCTGCCTTGCTACGCTGATGGGCGGGATGTAAATTGCCAACAGCCACTCTGGAGAAGTGTACGGTGTGTCCTGAAACATCGAAAAAACACAGCTTAGGGAGCATAGGGCACGTCCACTCATGGGGGTATAAATTGGGAAAATTAAAAATCAGCAAGACACAGGCACCCCAAAGTTTAGGGCTGCTCTGTTGACAAGAACCTCCCCTTCATGACACCTTAAATATCCCAGGAAAGAGAAAAATGGATAAAGAAGTTGTGGTCCTTATGTACAATGGAATATCACTCAGACATGAAACCAATGTCATAAGGCTAGTAGAAGCAAGATGAGTGGATTTAGGTACGACGATTCTAAGTGAAATAAGTCACACAGAAAAAGACACTTATCATAAGCTATCACTTATAGAGGGAATGTAAAAACCGCTACACTTGAACTGAATTACAAAACAGAACAGAGTCACACGTTTAGAAAACACACTATGGCTGCTTAACGGGAAAGGTGAGGTGGGGTGATGCATAAAACAACGGTTTCAAATTTGTTCAGATATCATTCCATACACCCAATATGTAATAGACAAGACCTACTCCTTGCTCAGTGAAGTGGACTCAACACCGCCTATTCACCACACAAGAATATATGTGACTAGTAAGAATCTTAAAACCTATGTATTGATATCTCTCTGGAAGTGAGTCAAGTGGGTGTAAAGCCGCATAAACACAGCCGTGAAAAACAGCTAAACCCCATTATAAAAATAAATTACTTTTAAAAACCCGTAAAACAAAGACTGTGAAAGAGAGAGAAATTCTTCCAAAATTCTTTCTGGGGCTGGGATGCAACCTGGATTGACCATATCTAGACATACAGCTGGATGAGACATAAGGGTGGACACTCTTGGGGCTGAGAGGTTGGGTGAGGTTGCGTGAGCAAACGCAGAACCTTTAAAGTAATACTGCGTGGTACGCATCCCATGGGTCCCAAATCTCCAGGTTCAAGGGCATCTTCCTACATCGAAAACATACATGAAAAACCCAGAAGATGGCACACCGTGTGATTTTGAAAGGTTTCTAAAACGCACCTCATTTCTCATCTCCTTGTGCTCGGGTTCGCCATTCCAGGTACTTTACTAGCCATCTCCCTACTTGGAGAATCAGCACCTTTAACCTCCTGTTCCGTACAGGTTGCAATTTGTCCTGAGGATGAATGGGAAGAGGGGCAACCAATGAGAGACTAGATCTAGGTGTTGGGACAGGCACAGGTCACTCTATTTTCCCATCAGGAAGAAGAATTAACCACAGGCTCAGCCTGCCGCCCAGAAGCAGAATAGGGCCTGAGGCAATCCCGCGCTCTTACGGCCAGCTCCCAAAAAAGCGAGTTGAAAAATGGAGCCCAGGGACACTGCCATTTACAAACCCGCGGAGTTATAAATGATAACTCTCGTCCACAAATATATTGAGGGAAGGCAACGAAGATGATTTGAAAGCAAGGCAGAATTGCAGGAAACAGGTTTCAGGAGGTAGATTCGAATCGCCTTTAAAGCACATGAAAAGTCGCAAAACGTCGACAATGATGCCCTTGGCCAAAAAGGGCGTATGCGTTTTTTCCTGAATATATTCAGGAAAAAACGCATACGCCCTTTTTGGGCAACCAAGCAACCTGGAAAGGCAAATCAGCGCTACAAAGAAGACTCGCTTCCCATCGGTCAAAAGGGCCATGCTGCAAAAAGTGTCAAAACCAGAAATGCAGGACAGGCCATGGAGAAATGGCAGCCTTGCTACACTGACGGGCGGGACGTAAATTCCCAACAGCCACTCTGGAGAAGTGTACGGTGTGTCCTGAAACATCGAAAAAACACAGCTTAGGGAGCATAGGGCACGTCCACTCATGGGCGTATAAATTGGGAAAACTAAAAATCAGCAAGACACAGGCACCCCAAAGTTTAGGGCTGCTCTGTTGACAAGAACCTCCACTTCATGACACCTTAAATATCCTACGAAAGAGAAAAATGGATAAGGAAGTTGTGGTCCTTATGTACAATGGAATATCACTCAGACATGAAATCAATGTCATAAGGCTAGAAGAAGCAAGATGAGTGGACTTAGGTACGATGATTCTAAGTGAAATAAGTGACACAGAAAAAGACACTTATCATAAGCTATCACTTATAGAGGAAATGTAAAAACCGCTACACTTGAACTGAATTACAGAACAGAACAGAGTCACACGTTTAGAAAACACACTATGGATGCTTAACGGGAAAGGTGAGGTGGGGTGATGCATAAAACAAGGGTTTCAAATTGGCTCAGATACCGTTCCATACACCCAATATGTAATAGAAAAGACCGACTCCTTGCTCAGTGAACTGGACTCAACACCCCCTATTCACCACACAAGAATATATCTGACTAGTAAGAATCTTAAAACCTATGTATTGATATCTCTCTGGAAGTGAGTCAAGTGGGTGTAAAGCCGCATAAACACAGCCGTGAAAAGCAGCTAAACCCCATTATAAAAATAAATTACTTTTAAAAACCCGTAAAACAAAGACAGTGAAAGAGAGAGAAATTCTTACAAAATTCGTTCAGGGGCTGTGATGCAACCTGGATTGACCATATCTAGACCCACAGCTGGATGAGACATAAGGGTGGACACACTTGGGGCTGAGAGGTTGGGTGAGGTTGGGTGAGCAAACACAGACCCTTTAAAGTAACACTGCCTGGTACCCATCCCATGGGTCCGAAATCTCCAGGTTCAAGGGCATATTCATACATCGAAAACATGCATGAGAAACCCAGAAGATGGTACACAGTGTGATTTTGAAAGGTTTCTAAAACGCACCTCATTTCTCATTTCCTTGTGTTCGGGTTCGCCATTCCAGCTACTTTACTAGAAATCTCCCTACTTGGAGAATCAGCACCTTTAACCTCCTGTTCCGTACAGGTTGCAATTTGTCCTGAGGATGAAAGGGAAGAGGGGCAACCAATGAGAGACTAGATCTAGGTGTTGGGACAGGCACAGGTCACTCTATTTTCCCATCAGGAAGAAGAATTAACCACAGGCTCAGCCTGCCCCCCGGAACCTGAATAGGGCCTGAGGCAATCCCGTGCTTTTGCGGCAAGCTCCCAAAAAAGACAGTTGAAAAATGGAGCTCAGGGGCACTGCCATTCACAAACCGCAGAGTTATAAATGATAACTCTCTTCCGCTAATATATTGAGGGAAGGCAACGAAGAGGATTTGAAAGCAAGTCAGAATTGCAGGAAACAGGTTTCAGGAGGTAGATTCGAATCGCCTTTAAAGCACATGAAAAGTGGCAAAACTTCGACAATGATGCCCTTGGCCAAAAAGGGCGTATGCGTTTTTTCCTGAATATATTCAGGAAAAAACGCATACGCCCTTTTTGGCCAACCAAGCAACCTGGAAAGGCAAATCAGCGCTACAAAGAAGTCTCGCTTCCCATTGGTCAAAAGGGCCATGCTGCAAAAAGTGTCAAAACCAGAAATGCAGGACAGGCCATGGAGAAATGGCTGCCTTGCTACACTGATGGGCGGGATGTAAATTGCCAACAGCCACTCTGGAGAAGTGTACGGTGTGTCCTGAAACATCGAAAAAACACAGCTTAGGGAGCATAGGGCACGTCCACTCATGGGCGTATAAATTGGGAAAATTAAAAATCAGCAAGACACAGGCACCCCAAAGTTTAGGGCTGCTCTGTTGACAAGAACCTCCCCTTCATGACACCTTAAATATCCCAGGAAAGAGAAAAATGGATAAAGAAGTTGTGGTCCTTATGTACAATGGAATATCACTCAGACATGAAATCAATGTCATAAGGCTAGTAGAAGCAAGATGAGTGGATTTAGGTACGACGATTCTAAGTGAAATAAGTCACACAGAAAAAGACACTTATCATAAGCTATCACTTATAGAGGGAATGTAAAATCCGCTACACTTGAACTGAATTACAAAACAGAACAGAGTCACACGTTTAGAAAACACACTATGGCTGCTTAACGGGAAAGGTGAGGGGGGGTGATGCATAAAACAACGGTTTCAAATTTGTTCAGATATCGTTCCATACACCCAATATGTAATAGACAAGACCTACTCCTTGCTCAGTGAACTGGACTCAACACCGCCTATTCACCACACAAGAATATATGTGACTAGTAAGAATCTTAAAACCTATGTATTGATATCTCTCTGGAAGTGAGTCAAGTGGGTGTAAAGCCGCATAAACACAGCCGTGAAAAACAGCTAAACCCCATTATAAAAATAAATTACTTTTAAAAACCCGTAAAACAAAGACTGTGAAAGAGAGAGAAATTCTTCCAAAATTCTTTCTGGGGCTGGGATGCAACCTGGATTGACCATATCTAGACATACAGCTGGATGAGACATAAGGGTGGACACTCTTGGGGCTGAGAGGTTGGGTGAGGTTGGGTGAGCAAACGCAGAACCTTTAAAGTAATACTGCGTGGTACGCATCCCATGGGTCCCAAATCTCCAGTTTCAAGGGCATCTTCCTACATCGAAAACATACATGAAAAACCCAGAAGATGGCACACCGTGTGATTTTGAAAGGTTTCTAAAACGCACCTCATTTCTCATCTCCTTGTGCTCGGGTTCGCCATTCCAGGTACTTTACTAGCCATCTCCCTACTTGGAGAATCAGCACCTTTAACCTCCCGTTCCGTACAGGTTGCAATTTGTCCTGAGAATGAATGGGAAGAGGGGCAACCAATGAGAGAGTAGATCGAGGTGTTGGGACAGGCACAGGTCACTCTATTTTCCCATCAGGAAGAAGAATTAACCACAGGCTCAGCCTGCCGCCCAGAAGCAGAATAGGGCCTGAGGCAATCCCGCGCTCTTACGGCCAGCTCCCAAAAAAGCGAGTTGAAAAATGGAGCCCAGGGACACTGCCATTTACAAACCCGCGGAGTTATAAATGATAACTCTCGTCCACAAATATATTGAGGGAAGGCAACGAAGAGGATTTGAAAGCAAGGCAGAATTGCAGGAAACAGGTTTCAGGAGGTAGATTCGAATCGCCTTTAAAGCACATGAAAAGTCGCAAAACGTCGACAATGATGCCCTTGGCCAAAAAGGGCGTATGCGTTTTTTCCTGAATATATTCAGGAAAAAACGCATACGCCCTTTTTGGCCAACCAAGCAACCTGGAAAGGGAAATCAGCGCTACAAAGAAGACTCGCTTCCCATCGGTCAAAAGGGCCATGCTGCAAAAAGTGTCAAAACCAGAAATGCAGGACAGGCCATGGAGAAATGGCAGCCTTGCTACACTGACGGGCGGGATGTAAATTCCCAACAGCCACTCTGGAGAAGTGTACGGTGTGTCCTGAAACATCGAAAAAACACAGCTTAGGGAGCATAGGGCACGTCCACTCATGGGCGTATAAATTGGGAAAACTAAAAATCAGCAAGACACAGGCACCCCAAAGTTTAGGGCTGCTCTGTTGACAAGAACCTCCACTTCATGACACCTTAAATATCCCAGGAAAGAGAAAAATGGATAAAGAAGTTGTGGTCCTTATGTACAATGGAATATCACTCAGACATGAAATCAATGTCATAAGGCTAGAAGAAGCAAGATGAGTGGACTTAGGTACGATGATTCTAAGTGAAATAAGTGACACAGAAAAAGACACTTATCATAAGCTATCACTTATAGAGGAAATGTAAAAACCGCTACACTTGAACTGAATTACAGAACAGAACAGAGTCACACGTTTAGAAAACACACTATGGCTGCTTAACGGGAAAGGTGAGGTGGGGTGATGCATAAAACAAAGGTTTCAAATTGGCTCAGATATCGTTCCATACACCCAATATGTAATAGAAAAGACCGACTCCTTGCTCAGTGAACTGGACTCAACACCCCCTATTCACCACACAAGAATATATCTGACTAGTAAGAATCTTAAAACCTATGTATTGATATCTCTCTGGAAGTGAGTCAAGTGGGTGTAAAGCCGCATAAACACAGCCGTGAAAAGCAGCTAAACCCCATTATAAAAATAAATTACTTTTAAAAACCCGTAAAACAAAGACAGTGAAAGAGAGAGAAATTCTTACAAAATTCGTTCAGGGGCTGTGATGCAACCTGGATTGACCATATCTAGACCAACAGCTGGATGAGACATAAGGGAGGACACACTTGGGGCTGAGAGGTTGGGTGAGGTTGGGTGAGCAAACACAGACCCTTTAAAGTAACACTGCCTGGTACCCATCCCATGGGTCCGAAATCTCCAGGTTCAAGGGCATATTCATACATCGAAAACATGCATGAGAAACCCAGAAGATGGTACACAGTGTGATTTTGAAAGGTTTCTAAAACGCACCTCATTTCTCATTTCCTTGGTTCGGGTTCGCCTTTCCAGCTACTTTACTAGAAATCTCCCTACTTGGAGAATCAGCACCTTTAACCTCCTGTTCCGTACAGGTTGCAATTTGTCCTGAGGATGAAAAGGAAGAGGGGCAACCAATGAGAGACTAGATCTAGGTGTTGGGACAGGCACAGGTCACTCTATTTTCCCATCAGGAAGAAGAATTATCCACAGGCTCAGCCTAACGCCCTGAACCAGAATAGGGCCTGAGGCAATCCCGTGCTTCTGCGGCCAGCTCCCAAAAAAGCCAGTTGAAAAATGGAGCACATGGGCACTGCAATTCATAAACCTGCAGAGTTATAAATGATAACTCTCGTCCACAAATATATTGAGGGAAGACAATGAAGAGGATTTGAAAGCAAGGCAGAATTGCAGGAAACTGATTTCAGGAGATAGATTCGAATCGCCTCTAAAGCACATGAAAAGCGGCAAAACGTCGACAATGATGCCCTTGGCCAAAAAGGGCGTATGCGTTTTTTCCTGAATATATTCAGGAAAAACCGCATACGCCCTTTTTGGCCAACCAAGCAACCTGGAAAGGCAAATCAGCGCTACAAAGAAGTCTCGCTTCCCATCGGTCCAAAGGGCCATGCTGAAAAAAGTGTCAAAACCACAAATGCAGGACAGGCCATGGAGAAATGGGAGCCTTGCTACGCTGATGGGCGGGATGTAAATTGCCAACAGCCACTCTGGAGAAGTGTACGGTGTGTCCTGAAATATCGAGAAAACACAGCTTAGGGAGCATAGGGCACGTCCACTCATGGGCGTATAAATTGGGAAAACTAAAAATCAGCAAGACACAGGCACCCCAAAGTTTAGGGCTGCTCTGTTGACAAGAACCTCCACTTCATGACACCTTAAATATCCCAGGAAAGAGAAAAATGGATAAAGAAGTTGTGGTTCTTATATACAATGGAATATCACTCTGCCATGTAATCAATGTCATAAGGCCAGTAGACGCAAGATGGGTGGACTTAGGTACGACGATTCTAAGGGAAATAAGTCACACAGAAAAAGACACTTATCAAAAGCTATCACTTATAGAGGGAATGTAAAAACCGCTACACTTGAATTGAATTACAAATCAGAACAGTGTCACATATTTAAAACACACTATGGCTGCTTAACGGGAAAGGTGACGTGGGGTGATGCATAAAACAAGGGTTTCAAATTAGCTCAGATACCGTTCCATACACCCAATATGTAATAGAAAACACCTACTCCTTGCTCAGTGAACTGGACTCAACACCCCCTATTCACCGCACAAGAATATATCTGACTAGTGAGAATCTTAAAACTTATGTATTGATATCTCTCTGGAAGTGAGTCAAGTGGGTGTAAAGCCGCATAAACAAAGCTGTGATAAGCAGCTAAACCCCATTATAAAAATAAATTAGTTTTAAAAACCCATGAAACAAAGACAGTGAAAGACAGAGAAATTCTTACAAAATTCATTCAGGGGCTGTGACGCAACCTGGATTGACCATATCTAGACCCACAGCTGGATGAGACATAAGGGTGGACACTCTTGGGGCTGAGAGGTTTGGTGAGGTTGGGTGAGCCATCGCAGACCCTTAAATGTAATACTGCGTGGTACCCATCCCATGGGTCCCAAATCTCCAGGTTCAAGGGCATCTTCCTACATCGAAAACTTGCATGAGGAACCCAGAAGATGGTACAGTGTGTGATTTTGAAATGTTTCTAAAACGCACCTCATTTCTCATCTCCTTGTGCTCGGGTTCGCCATTCCAGCTACTTTACTAGCAATCTCCCTACTTGGAGAATCAGCACCTTTAACCTCCTGTTCTGTACAGGTTGCAATTTGTCCTGAGGATGAACGGGAAGAGGGGCAACCAATGAGAGACTAGATCTAGGTGTTGGGACAGGCACAGGTCACTCTATTTTCCCATCAGGAAGAAGAAATAACCAGAGGCTCAGCCTGCCTCCCGGATCCAGAATAGGGCCTGAGGCAATCCCGCGCTTTTGCGGCCAGCTCCCAAAAAAGCGAGTTGAAAAATGGAGCTCAGGGGCACTGCAATTCACAAACCTGCAGAGTTATAAATGATAACTCTCGTCCACAAATATATTGAGGGAAGGCAACGAAGAGGATTTGAAAGCAAGGCAGAACTGCAAAACACAGATTTCAGGAGGTAGATTCGAATCGCCTTTCAAGCACATGAAAAGCGGCAAAACGTGGAAAATGATGCCCTTGGCCAAAAAGGGCGTATGCGTTTTTTCCTGAATATATTCAGGAAAAAACGCATACGCCCTTTTTGGCCAACCAAGCAACCTGGAAAGGCAAATCAGCGCTACAAAGAAGTCTCGTTTCCCATGGGTCAAAAGGGCCATGCTGAAAAAAGTGTCAAAACCACAAATGCAGGACAGGCCATGGAGAAATGGGAGCCTTGCCACGCTGATGGGCGGGATGTAAATTGCGAAAAGCCACTCTGGAGAAGTGTACGGAGTGGCCTGAAACATCGAAAAAACAAAGTTTATGGAGCATAGGGCACTTCCACTCATGGGCGTATAAATTGGGAATACTAAAAATCAGCAAGACTCAGGCACCCCAAAGTTTAGGCCTGCTCTGTTGACAAGAACCTCCACTCCACGAAACCTTAAATATCCCATGAAGGAGAAAAATGGATAAAGAAGTTGTGGTTCTTATATACAATGGAATATCACTCTGCCATGAAATGAATGTCATAAGGCCAGTAGACGCAAGATGGGTGGACTTAGGTACGACGAATCTAAGGGAAATAAGTCACACAGAAAAAGACACATATCAAAAGATATCACTTATAGAGGGATGTAAAAACCGCTACACTTGAACTGAATTACAAATCAGAACAGTGTCACATATTTAAAACACACTATGGCTGCTTAACGGGAAAGGTGACGTGGGGTGATGCATAAAACAAGGGTTTCAAATTAGCTCAGATACCGTTCCATACACACAATATGTAATAGAAAAGACCTACTCCTTGCTCAGTGAACTGGACTCAACACCCCCTATTCACCGCACAAGAATATATCTAACTAGTGAGAATCTTAAAACTTATGTATTGATATCTCTCTGGAAGTGAGTCAAGTGGGTGTAAATCCGCATAAACACAGCTGTGATAAGCAGCTAAACCCCATTATAAAAATAAATTAGTTTTAAAAACCCATGAAACAAAGACAGTGAAAGACAGAGAAATTTTTACAAAATTCATTCAGGGGCTGTGACGCAACCTGGATTGACCATATCTAGACCCACAGCTGGATGACACATAAAGGTGGACACTCTTGGGGCTGAGAGGTTTGGTGAGGTTGGGTGAGCAAACGCAGACACCTTAAAGTAATATTGCGTGGTACCCATCCCATGGGTCCCAAATCTCCAGGTTCAAGGGCATCTTCCTACATCGAAAACATGCATGAGAAACCCAGAAGATGGTACACCGTGTGATTGGGAAAGTTTCTAAAACGCACCTCATTTCTCAACTCCGTGTGCTCGGGTTCGCCATTCCAGCTACTTTACTAGCAATCTCCCTACTTGGAGAATCAGCACCTTTAACCGCCTGTTCCATACAGGTTGCAATTTGTCCTAAGGATGAATGGGAATAGGGGCAACAAATGAGAGACTAGATGTAGGTGTTGGGACAGGCACAGGTCACTCTATTTTCCCATCAGGAAGAAGAATTAACCACAGGCTCAGCCTACCGCCCGGAACAAGAATAGGGCCTGAGGCAATCCCGCGCTTCTGCGGCCAGCTCCCAAAAAAGCCAGTTGAAAAATGGAGCACATGGGCACTGCAATTCACATACCTGCAGAGTTATAAATGATAACTCTCGTCCACAAATATATTGAGGGAAGGCAAAGAAGAGGATTTGAAAGCAAGGCAGAATTGCAGGAAACTGGTTTCAGGAGGTAGATTCGAATCGCCTTTAAAGCACATGAAAAGCGGCAAAACGTCGACAATGATGCCCTTGGCCAAAAAGGGCGTATGCGTTTTTTCCTGAATATATTCAGGAAAAAACGCATACGCCCTTTTTGGCCAACCAAGCAACCTGGAAAGGTAAATCAGCGCTACAAAGAAGTCTCGCTTCCCATCGGTCAAAAGGACCATGCTGAAAAAACTGTCAAAACCACAAAAGCAGGACAGGCCATTGAGAAATGGGAGCCTTGCTACACTGATGGGCGGGATGTAAATTGCCAGCAACCACTCTGGAGAAGTGTACGGTGTGTCCTGAAACATCGAAAAAACACAGCTTAGGGAGCATAGGGCACTTCCACTAATGGGCGTATAAATTGGGAAAATTAAAAATCAGCAAGACACAGGCACCCCAAAGTTTAGGGCTGCTCTGTTGACAAGAACCTCCACTTCATGACACCTTAAATATCCCAGGAAAGAGAAAAATGGATAAAGAAGTTGTGGTCCTTATGTACAATGGAATATCACTCAGCCATGAAATCAATGTCATAAGGCTAGTAGCAGCATGAGGAGTGGATTTAGGTACGACGACTCTAAGTGAAATAAGTCACACAGAAAAAGACACTTATCATAAGCTATCACTTATAGAGGGAATGTAAAAACTGCTACACTTGAACTGAATTACAAAAGAGAACAGAGTCACACGTTTAGAAAACACACTATGGCTGCTTAACGGGAAAGACGAGGTGGTGTGATGCATAAAACAAGGGTTTCAAATTAGATCAGATACCGTTCCATACACCCAATATGTAATAGACAAGACCTACTCCTTGCTCAGTGAACTGGACTCAACACCCCTATTCACCGCACAAGTATATATCTGACTAGTGAGAATCTTAAAACCTATGTATTGATATCCCTCTGGAAGTGTGTCAAGTGGGTGTAAAGCCGCATAAACACAGCCGTGAAAAGCAGCTAAACCCCATTATAAAAATAAATTACTTGTAGAAACCCGTAAAACAAAGACAGTGAAAGAGAGAGAAATCCTTACACAATTCGTTCAGGGGCTGTGATGCAACCTGGATTGGAAATATCTAGACCCACAGCTGGATGAGTCCTAAGGGTGGACACTCTTGGGGCTGACAGGTTTGGTGAGGTTGGGTGGGCAAACTCAGACCCTTTAAGGTAATACTGCGTGGTACCCATCCCATGGGTCCCAAATCTCCAGTTTTAAGGGCATCTTCCTGCATTGAAAACATGCATGAGAAACCCAGAAGATGGTACACCATGTGATCGGGAAAGGTTTCTAAAACGCACCTCATTTCTCATCTCCTTGTGCTCGGGTTCACCATTCCAGCTACTTTACTAGCAATCTCCCTACTTGGAGAATCAACACCTTTAACCTCCAGTTCTGTACAGGTTGCAATTTGTCCTGAGGATGAACGGGAAGAGGGGCAACCAATGAGAGACTAGATGTAGGTGTTGGGACAGGCACAGGTCACTCTATTTTCCCATGAGGAAGAAGAAATAACCAGAGGCTCAGCCTGCCACCCGGAACCAAAAGAGGGCCTGAGGCAATCCCGTGCTTTTGCGGCCAGATCCCAAAAAAGCGAGTTGAAAAATGGAGCTCAGGGGCACTGCAATTCACCAACCTGCAGAGTTATAAATGATAACTCTCGTCCACAAATATATTGAGGGAAGGCAACGAAGAGGATTTGAAAGCAAGGCAGAATTGCAGGAAACTGGTTTCAGGAGGTAAATTCGAATCGCCTTTAAAGCACATGAAAAGCGGCAAAACGTCGACAATGATGCCCTTGGCCAAAAAGGGCGTATGCGTTTTTTCCTGAATATATTCAGGAAAAAACGCATACGCCCTTTTTGGCCAACCAAGCAACCTGGAAAGGTAAATCAGCGCTACAAAGAAGTCTCGCTTCCCATCGGTCAAAAGGGCCATGCTGCAAAAAGTGTCAAAACCACAAAAGCAGGACAGGCCATTGAGAAATGGGAGCCTTGCTACACTGATGGGCGGGATGTAAATTGCCAGCAACCACTCTGGTGAAGTGTAGAGTGTGGCCTGAAACATCGAAAAAACACAGCTTAGGGAGCATAGGGCACTTCCACTCATGGGCGTATAAATTGGGAAAATTAAAAATCAGCAAGACACAGGCACCCCAAAGTTTAGGGCTGCTCTGTTGACAAGAACCTCCACTTCATGACACCTTAAATATCCCAGGAAAGAGAAAAATGGATAAAGAAGTTGTGGTCCTTATGTACAATGGAATATCACTCAGCCATGAAATCAATGTCATAAGGCTAGTAGCAGCATGATGAGTGGATTTAGGTACGACGACTATAAGTGAAATAAGTCACACAGAAAAAGACACTTATCATAAGCTATCACTTATAGAGGGAATGTAAAAACTGCTGCACTTGAACTGAATTACAAAAGAGAACAGAGTCACACGTTTAGAAAACACACTATGGCTGCTTAACGGGAAAGATGAGGTGGAGTGATGCATAAAACAAGGGTTTCAAATTAGATCAGATACCGTTCCATACACCCAATATGTAATAGACAAGACCTACTCCTTGCTCAGTGAACTGGACTCAACACCCCCTATTCACCGCACAAGTATATATCTGACTAGTGAGAATCTTAAAACCTATGTATTGATATCCCTCTGGAAGTGTGTCAAGTGGGTGTAAAGCCGCATAAACACAGCCGTGAAAAGCAGCTAAACCCCATTATAAAAATAAATTAGTTTTAAAAACGCATGAAACAAAGACAGTGAAAGAGAGAGAAATTCTTACAAAATTCATTCAGGGGCTGTGACGCAACCTGGATTGACCATATCTAGACCCACAGCTGGATGAGACATAAGGGTGGACACTCTTGGGGCTGAGAGTTTGGGTGTGGTTGGGTGAGCAAACGCAGACCCTTTAAAGTAATACTGCGTGGTACCCATCGCATTTGACCCCAATCTCCAGGTTCAAGGGCATCTTCCTACATCGAAAACATGCATGAGAAACCCAGAAGATGGTACACCGTGTGATTGGGAAAGTTTCTAAAACGCACCTCATTTCTCAACTCCGTGTGCTCGGGTTCGCCATTCCAGCTACTTTACTAGCAATCTCCCTACTTGGAGAATCAGCACCTTTAACCTCCTGTTCCATACAGGTTGCAATTTGTCCTAAGGATGAATGGGAATAGGGGCAACAAATGAGAGACTAGATGTAGGTGTTGGGACAGGCACAGGTCACTCTATTTTCCCATCAGGAAGAAGAATTAACCACAGGCTCAGCCTACCGCCCGGAACAAGAATAGGGCCTGAGGCAATCCCGCGCTTCTGCGGCCAGCTCCCAAAAAAGCCAGTTGAAAAATGGAGCACATGGGCACTGCAATTCACAAACCTGCAGAGTTATAAATGATAACTCTCGTCCACAAATATATTGAGGGAAGGCAAAGAAGAGGATTTGAAAGCAAGGAAGATTTGCAGGAAACAGGTTTCAGGAGGTAGATTCGAATCGCCTTTAAAGCACATGAAAAGCTGCAAAACGGCGACAATGATGCCCTTGGCCAAAAAGTGCGTATGCGTTTTTTCCTGAATATATTCAGGAAAAACCGCATACGCCCTTTTTGGCCAACCAAGCAACCTGGAAAGGCAAATCAGCGCTACAAAGAAGTCTCGCTTCCCATCGGTCAAAAGGGTCATGCTGAAAAAAGTGTCAAAACCACAAATGCAGGACAGGCCATGGAGAAATGGGATCCTTGCTACGCTGATGGGCGGGATGTAAATTGCCAACAGCCACTCTGGGGAAGTGTACGGTGTGTCCTGAAACATCTAGAAAACACAGCTTAGGGAGCATAGGGCACATCCACTCATGGGCGTATAAATTGGGAAAACTAAAAATCAGCAAGACACAGGTACCCCAAAGTTTAGGGCTGCTCTGTTGACAAGAACCTCCACTTCATGACACCTTAAATATTCCAGGAAAGAGAAAAATGGATAAAGAATTTGTGATTCTTATGTACAATGGAATATCACTCTGCCATGAAATCAATGTCATAAGGCCAGTAGACGCAAGATGGGTGGACTTAGGTACGACGATTCTAAGGGAAATAAGTCACACAGAAAAAGACACTTATCAAAAGCTCTCACTTATAGAGGGAATGTAAAAACCGCTACACTTGAATTGAATTACAAATCAGAACAGAGTCACATATTTAAAACACACTATGGCTGCTTAACGGGAAAGTGACGTGGGGTGATGCATAAAACAAGGGTTTCAAATTAGCTCAGATACGGTTCCATACACCCAATATGTAATAGAAAAGACCTACTCCTTGCTCAGTGAACTGGACTCAACACCCCCTATTCACCGCACAAGAATATATCTGACTAGTGAGAATCTTAAAACTTATGTATTGATATCTCTCTGGAAGTGAGTCAAGTGGGTGTAAAGCCGCATAAACACAGCTGTGATAAGCAGCTAAACCCCATTATAAAAATAAATTAGTTTTAAAAACCCATGAAACAAAGACAGTGAAAGACAGAGAAATTCTTACAAAATTCATTCAGGGGCTGTGACGCAACCTGGATTGACCATATCTAGACCCACAGCTGGATGACACATTAAGGTGGACACTCTTGGTGCTGAGAGGTTTGGTGAGGTTGGGTGAGCAAACGCAGACACTTTAAAGTAATACTGCGTGGTACCCATCCCATGGGTCCCAAATCTCCAGGTTCAAGGGCATCTTCCTACATCGAAAACATGCATGAGAAACCCAGAAGATGGTACACCGTGTGATTGGGAAAGTTTCTAAAACGCACCTCATTTCTCAACTCCGTGTGCTCGGGTTCGCCATTAAAGCTCTTTACTAGCAATCTCCCTACTTGGAGAATCAGCACCTTTAACCTCCTGTTCCATACAGGTTGCAATTTGTCCTAAGGATGAATGGGAAGAGGGGCAACCAATGAGAGAGTAGATCTAGGTGTTGGGACAGGCACAGGTCACTCTATTTTCCCATCAGGAAGAAGAATTAACCACAGGCTCAGCCTAACGCCCGGAACCAGAATAGGGCCTGAGGCAATCCCGCACTTCTGCGGCCAGCTCCCAAAAAAGCCAGTTGAAAAATGGAGCACATGGGCACTGCAATTCACAAACCTGCAGAGTTATAAATGATAACTCTCGTCCACAAATATATTGAGGGAAGGCAACGAAGAGGATTTGAAAGCAAGGCAGAATTGCAGGAAACTGGTTTCAGGAGGTAGATTCGAATCGCCTTTAAAGCACATGAAAAGCGGCAAAACGTCGACAATGATGCCCTTGGCCAAAAAGCGCGTATGCGTTTTTTCCTGAATATATTCAGGAAAAAACGCATACGCCCTTTTTGGCCAACCAAGCAACCTGGAAAGGTAAATCAGCGCTACAAAGAAGTCTCGCTTCCCATCGGTCAAAAGGGCCATGCTGCAAAAAGTGTCCAAACCACAAAAGCAGGACAGGCCATTGAGAAATGGGAGCCTTGCTACGCTGATGGGCGGGATGTAAATTGCCAACAGCCACTGTGGAGAAGTGTACGGTGTGGCCTGAAACATCGAAAAAACAAAGTTCATGGAGCATAGGGCACTTCCACTCATGGGCGTATAAATTGGGAAAACTAAAAATCAGCAAGACACAGGCACCCCAAAGTTTACGGCTGCTCTGTTGACAAGAACCTCCACTTCATGACACCTTAAATATCCCAGGAAAGAGAAAAATGGATAAAGAAGTTGTGGTCCTTATGTACAATGGAATATCACTCAGCCATGAAATCAATGTCATAAGGCTAGTAGCAGCATGATGAGTGGATTTAGGTACGACGACTCTAAGTGAAATAAGTCACACAGAAAAAGACACATATCAAAAGCTATCACTTATAGAGGGATGTAAAAACCGCTACACTTGAACTGAATTACAAATCAGAACAGAGTCACCCATTTTGAAAACACACTATGGCTGCTTAACGGGAAAGGTGAGGTGGGGTGATGCATAAAACAAGGGTTTCAAATTAGCTCAGATACCGTTCCATACTCCCAATATGTAATAGACAAGACCTACTCCTTGCTCAGTGAACTGGACTCAACACCCCCTATTCACCGCACAAGTATATATCTGACTAGTGAGAATCTTAAAACCTATGTATTGATATCCCTCTGGAAGTGTGTCAAGTGGGTGTAAAGCCGCATAAACACAGCCGTGAAAAGCAGCTAAACCCCATTATAAAAATAAATTAGTTTTAAAAACGCATGAAACAAAGACAGTGAAAGAGAGAGAAATTCTTACAAAATTCATTCAGGGGCTGTGACACAACCTGGATTGACCATATCTAGACCCACAGCTGGATGAGACATAAGGGTGGACACTCTTGGGGCTGAGAGTTTGGGTGTGGTTGGGTGAGCAAACGCAGACCCTTTAAAGTAATACTGCGTGGTACCCATCGCATTTGACCCCAATCTCCAGGTTCAAGGGCATCTTCCTACATCGAAAACATGCATGAGAAACCCAGAAGATGGTACACCGTGTGATTGGGAAAGTTTCTAAAACGCACCTCATTTCTCAACTCCGTGTGCTCGGGTTCGCCATTCCAGCTACTTTACTAGCAATCTCCCTACTTGGAGAATCAGCACCTTTAACCTCCTGTTCCATACAGGTTGCAATTTGTCCTAAGGATGAATGGGAATAGGGGCAACAAATGAGAGACTAGATGTAGGTGTTGGGACAGGCACAGGTCACTCTATTTTCCCATCAGGAAGAAGAATTAACCACAGGCTCAGCCTACCGCCCGGAACAAGAATAGGGCCTGAGGCAATCCCGCGCTTCTGCGGCCAGCTCCCAAAAAAGCCAGTTGAAAAATGGAGCACATGGGCACTGCAATTCACAAACCTGCAGAGTTATAAATGATAACTCTCGTCCACAAATATATTGAGGGAAGGCAAAGAAGAGGATTTGAAAGCAAGGCAGATTTGCAGGAAACAGGTTTCAGGAGGTAGATTCGAATCGCCTTTAAAGCACATGAAAAGCGGCAAAACGTCGACAATGATGCCCTTGGCCAAAAAGGGCGTATGCGTTTTTTCCTGAATATATTCAGGAAAAACCGCATACGCCCTTTTTGGCCAACCAAGCAACCTGGAAAGGCAAATCAGCGCTACAAAGAAGTCTCGCTTCCCATCGGTCAAAAGGGTCATGCTGAAAAAAGTGTCAAAACCACAAATGCAGGACAGGCCATTGAGAAATGGGAGCCTTGCTACACTGATGGGCGGGATGTAAATTGCCAGCAACCACTCTGGAGAAGTGTAGGGTGTGGCCTGAAACATCGAAAAAACACAGCTTAGGGAGCATAGGGCACTTCCACTCATGGGCGTATAAATTGGGAAAATTAAAAATCAGCAAGACACAGGCACCCCAAAGTTTAGGGCTGCTCTGTTGACAAGAACCTCCACTTCATGACACCTTAAATATCCCAGGAAAGAGAAAAATGGATAAAGAAGTTGTGGTCTTTATGTACAATGGAATATCACTCAGCCATGAAATCAATGTCATAAGGCTAGTAGCAGCATGATGAGTGGATTTATGTACGACGACTATAAGTGAAATAAGTCACACAGAAAAAGACACTTATCATAAGCTATCACTTATAGAGGGAATGTAAAAACTGCTACACTTGAACTGAATTACAAAAGAGAACAGAGTCACACGTTTAGAAAACACACTATGGCTGCTTAACGGGAAAGATGAGGTGGAGTGATGCATAAAACAAGGGTTTCAAATTAGATCAGATACCGTTCCATACACCCAATATGTAATAGACAAGACCTACTCCTTGCTCAGTGAACTGGACTCAACACCCCCTATTCACCGCACAAGTATATATCTGACTAGTGAGAATCTTAAAACCTATGTATTGATATCCCTCTGGAAGTGTGTCAAGTGGGTGTAAAGCCGCATAAACACAGCCGTGAAAAGCAGCTAAACCCCATTATAAAAATAAATTACTTGTAGAAACCCGTAAAACAAAGACAGTGAAAGAGAGAGAAATTCTTACACAAATTGTTCAGGGGCTGTGATGCAACCTGGATTGAAAATATCTAGAGCCACAGATGGATGAGACCTAAGGGTGGACACTCTTGGGGCTGACAGGTTTGGTGAGGTTGGGTGAGCAAACACAGACCCTTTAAGGTAATACTGCGTGGTACCCATCCCATGGGTCCCAAATCTCCAGTTTTAAGGGCATCTTCCTGCATTGAAAACATGCATGAGAAACCCAGAAGATGGTACACCGTGTGATTTTGAAAGGTTTCTAAAACGCACCCCATTTCTCATCTCCTTGTGCTCGGGTTCGCCTTTCCAGCTACTTTACTAGCAATCTCCCTACTTGGAGAATCAGCACCTTTAAGCTCCTGTTCCCTACAGGTTGCAATTTGTCCTGAGGATGAACGGGAAGAGGGGCAACCAATGAGAGACTAGATCTAGGTGTTGGGACAGGCACAGGTCACTCTATTTTCCCATCAGGAAGAAGAATTAACCACAGGCTCAGCCTGCTGCCAGGAACCAGAATAGGGCCTGAGGCAATCCCTCGCTTTTGCGGCCAGCTCCCAAAAAAGCGAGTTGAAAAATGGAGCTCAGGGACACTGCAATTCACAAACCCGCAGAGTTATAAATGATAACTGTCATCCACAGATATATTGACGGAAGGCAACGAAGAGGATTTGAAAGCAAGGCAGAATTGCAGGAAACAGATTTCAGGAGGTAGATTCGAATCTCCTTTAAAGCACATGAAAAGCGGCAAAACGTCGACAATGATGCCCTTGGCCAAAAAGGGCGTATGCGTTTTTTCCTGAATATATTCAGGAAAAAACGCATACGCCCTTTTTGGCCAACCAAGCAACCTGGAAAGGCAAATCAGCGCTACAAAGAAGTTTCGCTTCCCATCGGTCAAAAGGGTCATGCTGCAAAAAGTGTCAAAACCAGAAATGCAGGACAGGCCATGGAGAAATGGCAGCCTTGCTACGCTGATGGGCGGGATGTAAATTGCCAACAGCCACTCTGGAGAAGTGTACGGTGTGTCCTGAAACATCGAAAAAACACAGCTTAGGGAGCATAGGGCACGTCCACTCATGGGTGTATAAATTGGGAAAACTAAAAATCAGCAAGACACAGGCACCCCAAAGTTTAGGGCTGCTCTGTTGACAAGAACCTCCACTTCATGACACCTTAAATATCCCAGGAAAGAGAAAAATGGATAAAGAAGTTGTGGTCCTTATGTACAATGGAATATGACTCAGACATGAAATCAATGTCATAAGGCTAGTGAAGGAAGATGAGTGGATTAGGTATGACGATTCTAAGTGAAATAAGTCACACAGAAAAAGACCCTTATCATAAGCTATCACTTATAGAGGGAATGTAAAAACCGCTACACTTGAACTGAATTACAAAACAGAACAGAGTCACACGTTTAGAAAACACACTATAGCTGCTTAACGGGAAACGTGAGGTGGGGTGATGCATAAAACAAGGGTTTCAAATTCGCTCAGATAACGTTCCATACACCCAATATGTAATAGACAAGACCGACTCCTTGCTCAGTGAACTGGACTCAACACCCCCTATTCACCGCACAAGAATATATGTGACTAGTAAGAATCTTAAAACCTATGTATTGATATCTGTCTGGAAGTGAGTCAAGTGGGTGTAAAGCCGCATAAACACAGCCGTGAAAAGCAGCTAAACCCCATTATAAAAATAAATTACTTTTAAAAACCCGTAAAACAAAGACAGTGAAAGAGAGAGAAATTCTTACAAAATTCGTTCAGAAGCTGTGATGCAACCTGGATTGACCATATCTAGACCCACAGCTGGATGAGACATAAGGGTGGACACTCTTGGGGCTTAGAGGTTGGGTGAGGTTGGGTGAGCAAACGCAGACCCTTTAAAGTAATACTGTGTGGTACCCATCCCATGGGTCCCAAATCTCCAGGTTCAAGGGCATCTTCCTACATCGAAAACATGCATGAGAAACCCAGAAGATGGTACACCGTGTGATTTTGAAAGGTTTCTAAAACGCACCTCATTTCTCATCTCCTTGTGCTCGGGTTCGCCTTTCCAGCTACTTTACTAGCAATCTCCCTACGTGGAGAATCAGCACCTTTAAGCTCCTGTTCCCTACAGGTTGCAATTTGTCCTGAGGATGAACGGGAAGAGGGGCAACCAATGAGAGACTACATCTAGGTGTTGGGACAGGCACAGGTCACTCTATTTTCCCATCAGGAAGAAGAATTAAACACAGGCTCAGCCTGCCGACGGGAACCAGAAAGGGGCCTGAGGCAATCCCGTGCTTTTGCGGCCAGCTCCCAAAAAAGACAGTTGAAAAATGGAGTTAAGGGGCACTGCAATTCACAAACCTGCTGAGTTATAAATGATAACTCTCGTCCACAAATATATTGAGGGAAGGCAACGAAGAGGATTTGAAAGCAAGGCAGAATTGAAGGAAACAGGTTTCAGGAAGTAGATTCAAATCGCCTTAAAACACATGAAAAGTGGCAAAACGTCGACAGTGATGACCTTGGCCAAAAAGGGCGTATGCGTTTTTTCCTGAATATATTCAGGAAAAAACGCATACGCCCTTTTTGGCCAACCAAGCAACCTGGAAAGGCAAATCAGCGCTACAAAGAAGTCTTGCTTCTCATCGGTCAAAAGGGCCATGCTGCAAAAAGTGTCAAAACGAGAAATGCAGGACAGGCCATGGAGAAATGGCAGCCTTGCTACGCTGATGGGCGGGATGTAAATTGCCAACAGCCACTCTGGAGAAGTGTACGGTGTGTCCTGAAACATCGAAAAAACACAGCTTAGGGAGCATAGGGCACGTCCACTCATGGGCGTATAAATTGGGAAAACTAAAAATCAGCAAGACACAGGCACCCAAATGTTTAGGGCTGCTATGTTGACAAGAACCTCCACTTCATGACACCTTAAATATCCCAGGAAAGAGAAAAATGGATAAAGAAGTTGTGGTCCTTATGTACAAAGGAATATCACTCAGACATGAAATCAATGTCATAAGGCTAGTAGAAGCAAGATGAGTGGATTTAGGTATGACGATTCTAAGTGAAATAAGTCACACAGAAAAAGACACTTATCATAAGCTATCACTTATAGAGGGAATGTAAAAACCGCTACACTTGAACTGAATTACAAAACAGAACAGAGTCACACGTTTAGAAAACACACTATGGCTGCTTAACGGGAAAGGTGAGGTGGGGTGATGCATAAAACAAGGGTTTCATATTCGCTCAGATACCGTTCCATACACCCAATATGTAGTAGACAAGACCTACTCCTTGCTCAGTGAACTGGACTCAACACCCCCTATTCACCGCTCAAGAATATATCTGACTAGTAAGAATCGTAAAACCTATGTATTGATATCTCTCTGGAAGTGAGTCAAGTGGGTGTAAAGCCGCATAAACACAGCCGTGAAAAGCAGCTAAACCCCATTATAAAAATAAATTACTTTTAAAAACCCGTAAAACAAAGACAGTGAAAGAGAGAGAAATTATTACAAAATTCGTTCAGGGGTTGTGATGCAACCTGGATTGACCATATCTAGACCCACACCTGGATGAGACATAAGGGTGGACACTCTTGGGGCTGAGAGGTTGGGTGAGGTTGGGTGAGCAAACTCAGACCCTTTAAAGTAATACTGCATGGAACCCATCCCATGGGTCCCAAATCTCCAGGTTCAAGGGCATCTTCCTACATCGAAAACATGCATGAGAAACCCAGAAGATGGTACACTGTGTGATTTTGAAAAGTTTCTAAAACGCACCCCATTTCTCATCTCCTTGTGCTAGGGTTCGCCTTTCCAGCTTCTTTACTAGCAATCTCCCTACTTGGAGAATCAGCACCTTTAAGCTCCTGTTCCCTACAGGTTGCAATTTGTCCTGAGGATGAACGGGAAGAGGGGCAACCAATGAGAGACTAGATCTAGGTGTTGGGACAGGCACAGGTCACTCTATTTTCCCATCAGGAAGAAGAATTAACCAGAGGCTCAGCCTGCCCCCGGGAACCAGAATAGGGCCTGAAGCAATCCCGTGCTTTTGCGGCCAGCTCCCAAAAAAGACAGTTGAAAAATGGAGCTCAGGGTCACTGCAATTCACAAACCTGCTGAGTTATAAATGATAACTCTCGTCCACAAATATATGGAGGGTAGGCAACGAAGAGGATTTGAAAGCAAAGCAGAATTGCAGGAAACAGGTTTCAGGAGGTAGATTCGAATCGCCTTTAAAGCACATGAAAAGTGGCAAAACGTCGACAATGATGCCCTTGGCCAAAAAGGGCGTATGCGTTTTTTCCTGAATATATTCAGGAAAAAACGCATACGCCCTTTTTGGCCAACCAAGCAACCTGGAAAGGCAAATCAGCACTACAAAGAAGTCTCGCTTCCCATCGGACAAAAGGGCCATGCTGCAAAATGTGTCAAAACCAGAAATGAAGGACAGGCCATGGAGAAATGGCAGCCTTGCTACGCTGATGGGCGGGATGTAAATTGCCAACAGCCACTCTGGAGAAGTGTACGGTGTGTCCTGAAACATCGAAAAAACACAGCTTAGGGAGCATAGGGCACGTCCACTCATGGTCGTATAAATTGGGAAAACTAAAAATCAGCAAGACACAGGCACTCCAATGATTAGGGCTGCTCTGTTGACAAGAACCTCCAATTCATGACACCTTAAATATACCAGGAAAGAAAAAAATTGATAAAGAAGTTTTGGTCCTTATGTACAATGGAATATCACTCAGACATGAAATAAATGTCATAAGGCTAGTAGAAGCAAGATGAGTGGATTTAGGAACGACGATTCTAAGTGAAATAAGACACACAGAAAAAGACACTTATCACAAGGTATCACTTATAGAGGGAATGTAAAAACCGCTACACTTGAACTGAATTACAAAACAGAACAGAGTCACACGTTTAGAAAACACACTATGGCTGCTTAACGGGAAAGGTGAGGTGGGGTGATGCATAAAACAAGGGTTTCAAATTCACTCAGATACCGTTCCATACACCCAATATGTAATAGACAAGACCTACTCCTTGCTCAGTGAACTGGACACAACACCCCCTATTCACCGCACAAGAATATATCTGACTAGTAAGAATCGTAAAACCTATGTATTGATATCTCTCTGGAAGTGAGTCAAGTGGGTGTAAAGCCGCATAAACACAGCCGTGAAAGGCAACTAAACCCCATTATAAAAATAAATTACTTTTAAAAACCCATAAAACAAAGACAGTGAAAGAGAGAGAAATTCTTACGTAATTCGTTCAGGGGCTGTGATGCAACCTGGATTGACCATATCTAGACCCACAGCTGGATGAGACATAAGGGTGGACACTCTTGGGGCTGAGAGGTTGGGTGAGGTTGGGTGAGCAAACGCAGAACCTTTAAAGTAATACTGCGTGGTACGCATCCCATGGGTCCCAAATCTCCAGGTTCAAGGGCATCTTCCTACATCGAAAACATACACGAGAAACCCAGAAGATGGCACACCGTGTGATTTTGAAAGGTTTCTAAAACGCACCTCATTTCTCATCTCCTTGTGCTCGGGTTCGCCATTCCAGGTACTTTACTAGCCATCTCCCTACTTGGAGAATCAGCACCTTTAACCTCCTGTTCCGTACAGGTTGCAATTTGTCCTGAGGATTAAATGGAAGAGGGGCAACCAATGAGAGACTAGATCTAGGTGTTGGGACAGGCACAGGTCACTCTATTTTCCCATCAGGAAGAAGAATTAACCACAGGCTCAGCCTGCCGCCCAGAAGCAGAATAGGGCCTGAGGCAATCCCGCGCTCTTACGGCCAGCTCCCAAAAAAGCGAGTTGAAAAATGGAGCCCAGGGACACTGCCATTTACAAACCCGCTGAGTTATAAATGATAACTCTCGTCCACAAATATATTGAGGGAAGGCAACGAAGAGGATTTGAAAGCAAGGCAGAATTGCAGGAAAGAGGTTTCAGGAGGTAGATACGAATCGCCTTTAAAGCACCTGAAAAGTCGCAAAACGTCGACAATGATGCCCTTGGCCAAAAAGGGCGTATGCGTTTTTTCCTGAATATATTCAGGAAAAAACGCATACGCCCTTTTTGGCCAACCAAGCAACCTGGAAAGGCAAATCAGCGCTACAAAGAAGACTCGCTTCCCATCGGTCAAAAGGGCCATGCTGCAAAAAGTGTCAAAACCAGAAATGCAGGACAGGCCATGGAGAAATGGCAGCCTTGCTACACTGACGGGCGGGATGTAAATTCCCAACAGCCCCTCTGGAGAAGTGTACGGTGTGTCCTGAAAATCGAAAAAACACAGCTTAGGGAGCATAGGGCACGTCCACTCATGGGCGTATAAATTGGGAAAACTAAAAATCAGCAAGACACAGGCACCCCAAAGTTTAGGGCTGCTCTGTTGACAAGAACCTCCACTTCATGACACCTTAAATATCCCACGAAAGAGAAAAATTTATAAGGAAGTTGTGGTCCTTATGTACAATGGAATATCACTCAGACATGAAATCAATGTCATAAGGCTAGAAGAAGCAAGATGAGTGGACTTAGGTACGATGATTCTAAGTGAAATAAGTGACACAGAAAAAGACACTTATCATAAGCTATCACTTATAGAGGAAATGTAAAAACCGCTACACTTGAACTGAATTACAGAACAGAACAGAGTCACACGTTTAGAAAACACACTATGGATGCTTAACGGGAAAGGTGAGGTGGGGTGATGCATAAAACAAGGGTTTCAAATTCACTCAGATACCGTTCCATACACCCAATATGTAATAGAAAAGACCGACTCCTTGCTCAGTGAATTGGACTCAACACCCCCTATTCACCACACAAGAATATATCTGACTAGTAAGAATCTTAAAACCTATGTATTGATATCTCTCTGGAAGTGAGTCAAGTGGGTGTAAAGCCGCATAAACACAGCCGTGAAAAGCAGCTAAACCCCATTATAAAAATAAATTACTTTTAAAAACCCGTAAAACAAAGACAGTGAAAGAGAGAGAAATTCTTACAAAATTCGTTCAGGGGCTGTGATGCAACCTGGATTGACCATATCTAGACCCACAGCTGGATGAGACATAAGGGTGGACACACTTGGGGCTGAGAGGTTGGGTGAGGTTGGGTGAGCAAACACAGACCCTTTAAAGTAACACTGCCTGGTACCCATCCCATGGGTCCGAAATCTCCAGGTTCAAGGGCATATTCATACATCGAAAACATGCATGAGAAACCCAGAAGATGGTACACAGTGTGATTTTGAAAGGTTTCTAAAACGCACCTCATTTCTCATTTCCTTGTGTTCGGGTTCGCCATTCCAGCTACTTTACTAGAAATCTCCCTACTTGGAGAATCAGCACCTTTAACCTCCTGTTCCGTACAGGTTGCAATTTGTCCTGAGGATTAAAGGGAAGAGGGGCAACCAATGAGAGACTAGATCTAGGTGTTGGGACAGGCACAGGTCACTCTATTTTCCCATCAGGAAGAAGAATTAACCACAGGCTCAGCCTACCGACGGGAACCAGAATAGGGCCTTAGGCAATCCCGTGCGTTTGCGGCCAGCTCCCAAAAAAGACAGTTGAAAAATGGAGCTCAGGGTCACTGCAATTCATAAACCTGCTGAGTTATAAATGATAACTCTCGTCCAAAAATATATTGAGGGAAGGCAATGAAGAGGATTTGAAAGCAAGGCTGAATTGCAGGAAACAGATTTCAGGAGGTAGATTCGAATCGTCTTTAAAGCACATGAAAGGTGGCAAAACGTCGACAATGATGACCTTGGCCAAAAAGGGCGTTTGCGTTTTTTCCTGAATATATTCAGGAAAAAACGCATACGCCCTTTTTGGCCAACCAAGCAACCTGAAAAGGCAAATCAGCGCTACAAAGAAGTCTCGCTTTCCATCGGTCAAAAGGGCCATGCTGCAAAAAGTGTCAAAACCAGAAATGCAGGACAGGCCATGGAGAAATGGCAGCCTTGCTACGCTGATGGGAGGGATGTAAATTGCCAACAGCCACACTGGAGAAGTGTACGGTGTGTCCTGAAACATCGAAAAAACACAGCTTAGGGAGCATAGGGCACGTCCACTCATGGTCGTATAAATTGGGAAAACTAAAAATCAGCAAGACACAGGCACCCCAATGATTAGGGCTGCTCTGTTGACAAGAACCTCCACTTCATGACACCTTAAATATACCAGGAAAGAAAAAAATTGATAAAGAAGTTTTGGTCCTTATGTACACTGGAATATCACTCAGACATGAAATAAATGTCATAAGGCTAGTAGAAGCAAGATGAGTGGATTTAGGAACGACGATTCTAAGTGAAATAAGTCACACAGAAAAAGACACTTATCATAAGGTATCACTTATAGAGGGAATGTAAAAACCGCTACACTTGAACTGAATTACAAAACAGAACAGAGTCACACGTTTAGAAAACACACTATGGCTGCTTAACGGGAAAGGTGAGGTGGGGTGATGCATAAAACAAGGGTTTCAAATTCGCTCAGATACCGTTCCATACACCCAATATGTAATAGACAAGACCTACTCCTTGCTCAGGTAACTGGACTCAACACCCCCTATTCACCGCACAAGAATATATCTGACTAGTAAGAATCGTAAAACCTATGTATTGATATCTCTCTGGAAGTGAGTCAAGTGGGTGTAAAGCCGCATAAACACAGCCGTGAAAGGCAACTAAACACCATTATAAAAATAAATTACTTTTAAAAACCCATAAAACAAAGACAGTGAAAGAGAGAGAAATTCTTACGTAATTCGTTCAGGGGCTGTGATGCAACCTGAATTGACCATATCTAGACCCACAGCTGGATGAGACATAAGGGTGGACACTCTTGGGGCTGAGAGTTTGGGTGAGGTTGGGTGAGCAAACACAGACCCTTTAAAGTAATACTGCGTGGTACCCATCCCATGGGTCCCAAATCTCCAGGTTCAAGGGCATCTTCCTACATCGAAAACATGCATGAGAAACCCAGAAGAAGGTACACCATGTGATTTTGAAAGGTTTCTAAAACGCACCTCATTTCTCATCTCCTTGTGCTCGGGTTCGCAATTCCAGCTACTTTATTAGCAATCTCCCTACTTGGAGAATCAGCACCTTTAACCTCCTGTTCCCTACAGGTTGCAATTTGTCCTGAGGATGAACGGGAAGAGGGGCAACCAATGAGAGACTAGATCTAGGTGTTGGGACAGGCACAGGTCACTCTATTTTCCCATCAGGAAGAAGAATTAACCACAGGCTCAGCCTGCCGCCCGGAAGCAGAATAGGGCCTGAGGCAATCCCGCGCTCTTGCGGCCAGCTCCCAAAAAAGCGAGTTGAAAAATGGAGCCCAGGGACACTGCCATTCACAAACCCGCAGAGTTATAAATGATAACTCTCGTCCACAAATATATTGAGGGAAGGCAACGAAGAGGATTTGAAAGCAAGTCAGAATTGCAGGAAACAGGTTTCAGGAGGTAGATTCGAATCGCCTTTAAAGCACATGAAAAGTGGCAAAACTTCGACAATGATGCCCTTGGCCAAAAAGGGCGTATGCGTTTTTTCCTGAATATATTCAGGAAAAAACGCATACGCCCTTTTTGGCCAACCAAGCAACCTGGAAAGGCAAATCAGCGCTACAAAGAAGTCTCGCTTCCCATTGGTCAAAAGGGCCATGCTGCAAAAAGTGTCAAAACCAGAAATGCAGGACAGGCCTGGAGAAATGGCTGCCTTGCTACGCTGATGGGCGGGATGTAAATTGCCAACAGCCACTCTGGAGAAGTGTACGGTGTGTCCTGAAACATCGAAAAAACACAGCTTAGGGAGCATAGGGCACGTCCACTCATGGGCGTATAAATTGGGAAAATTAAAAATCAGCAAGACACAGGCACCCCAAAGTTTAGGGCTGCTCTGTTGACAAGAAACTCCACTTCATGACACCTTAAATATCCCAGGAAAGAGAAAAATGGATAAAGAAGTTGTGGTCCTTATGTACAATGGAATATCACTCAGACATGAAATCAATGTCATAAGGCTAGTAGAAGCAAGATGAGTGGACTTAGGTACGATGATTCTAAGTGAAATAAGTCACACAGAAAAAGACACTTATCATAAGCTATCACTTATAGAGGAAATGTAAAAACCGCTACACTTGAACTGAATTACAGAACAGAACAGAGTCACACGTTTAGAAAACACACTATGGCTGCTTAACGGGAAAGGTGAGGTGGGGTGATGCATAAAACAAGGGTTTCAAATTTGTTCAGATATCGTTCCATACACCCAATATGTAATAGAAAAGACCGACTACTTGCTCAGTGAACTGGACTCAACACCGCCTATTCACCACACAAGAATATATGTGACTAGTAAGAATCTTAAAACCTATGTATTGATATCTCTCTGGAAGTGAGTCAAGTGGGTGTAAAGCCGCATAAACACAGCCGTGAAAAGCAGCTAAACCCCATTATAAAAATAAATTACTTTTAAAAACCCGTAAAACAAAGACAGTGAAAGAGAGAGAAATTCTTCCAAAATTCGTTCAGGGGCTGGGATGCAACCTGGATTGACCATATCTAGACATACAGCTGGATGAGACATAAGGGTGGACACTCTTGGGGCTGAGAGGTTGGGTGAGGTTGGGTGAGCAAACGCAGAACCTTTAAAGTAATACTGCGTGGTACCCATCCCATGGGTCCGAAATCTCCAGGTTCAAGGGCATATTCATACATCGAAAACATACATGAAAAACCCAGAAGATGGCACACAGTGTGATTTTGAAAGGTTTCTAAAACGCACCTCATTTCTCATTTCCTTGTGTTCGGGTTCGCCATTCCAGTTACTTTACTAGCCATCTCCCTACTTGGAGAATCAGCACCTTTAACCTCCTGTTCCGTACAGGTTGCAATTTGTCCTGAGGATGAATGGGAAGAGGGGCAACCAATGAGAGACTAGATCTAGGTGTTGGGACAGGCACAGGTCACTCTATTTTCCCATCAGGAAGAAGAATTAACCACAGGCTCAGCCTGCCCCCCGGAACCTGAATAGGGCCTGAGGCAATCCCGTGCTTTTGCGGCCAGCTCCCAAAAAAGACAGTTGAAAAATGGAGCTCAGGGGCACTGCCATTCACAAACCCGCAGAGTTATAAATGATAACTCTCTTCCACAAATATATTGAGGGAAGGCAATGAAGAGGATTTGAAAGCAAGGCAGAATTGCAGGAAATATGTTTCAGGAGGTAGAATCGAATCGCCTTTAAAGCATATGTAAAGTGGCAAAACGTCGACAATGATGCCCTTGGCCAAAAAGGGCGTATGCGTTTTTTCCTGAATATATTCAGGAAAAAACGCATACGCCCTTTTTGGCCAACCAAGCAACCTGGAAAGGCAAATCAGCGCTACAAAGAAGTCTCGCTTCCCATCGGTCAAAAGGGCCATGCTGCAAAAATGTCAAAACCGGAAATGCAGGACAGGCCATGGAGAAATGTCAGCCTTGCTACGCTGATCGGAGGGATGTAAATTGCCAACAGCCACTCTGGAGAAGTGTACGGTGTGTCCTGAAACATCGAAAAAACACAGCTTAGGGAGCATAGCGCACGTCCACTCATGGGAGTATAAATTGGGAAAATTAAAAATCAGCAAGACACAGGCACCCCAAAGTTTAGGGCTGCTCTGTTGACAAGAACCTCCACTTCATGACACCTTAAATATCCCAGGAAAGAGAAAAATGGATAAAGAAGTTGTGGTCCTTATGTACAATGGAATATCACTCAGACATGAAATCAATATCATAAGGCTAGAAGAAGCAAGATGAGTGGACTTAGGTACGATGATTCTAAGTGAAATAAGTCACACAGAAAAAGACACTTATCATAAGCTATCACTTATAGAGGGAATGTAAAAACCGCTACACTTGAACTGAATTACAAAACAGAACAGAGTCACACGTTTAGAAAACACACTATGGCTGCTTAACGGGAAAGGTGAGGTGGGGTGATGCATAAAACAAGGGTTTCAAATTGGCTCAGATACCGTTCCATACACCAAATATGTAATAGAAAAGACCGACTCCTTGCTCAGTGAACTGGACTCAACACCCCCTATTCACCGCACAAGAATATATGTGACTAGTAAGAATCTTAAAACCTATGTATTGATATCTGTCTGGAAGTGAGTCAAGTGGGTGTAAAGCCGCATAAACACAGCCGTGAAAAGCAGCTAAACTCCATTATAAAAATAAATTACTTTTAAAAACCCGTAAAACAAAGACAGTGAAAGAGAGAGAAATTCTTACAAAATTCGTTCAGGGGCTGTGATGCAACCTGGATTGACCATATCTAGACCCACAGCTGGATGAGACATAAGGGTGGACACACTTGGGGCTGAGAGTTTGGGTGAGGTTGGGTGACCAAACACAGACCCTTTAAAGTAATACTGCCTGGTACCCATCCCATGGGTCCCAAATCTCCAGATTCAAGGGCATATTCCTACATCGAAAACATGCATGAGACACCCAGAAGATGGTACACCGTGTGATTTTCAAAGGTTTCTAAAACGCACCTCATTTCTCGTCTCCTTGTGTTCGGGTTCGCCATTCCAGCTACTTTACTAGAAATCTCCCTACTTGGAGAATCAGCACCTTTAACCTCCTGTTCCGTACAGGTTGCAATTTGTCCTGAGGATTAAAGGGAAGAGGGGCAACCAATGAGAGACTAGATCTAGGTGTTGGGACAGGCACAGGTCACTCTATTTTCCCATCAGGAAGAAAAATTAACCACAGGCTCAGCCTACCGACGGGAACCAGAATAGGGCCTTAGGCAATCCCGTGCGTTTGCGGCCAGCTCCCAAAAAAGACAGTTGAAAAATGGAGCTCAGGGTCACTGCAATTCATAAACCTGCTGAGTTATAAACGATAACTCTCGTCCAAAAATATATTGAGGGAAGGCAATGAAGAGGATTTGAAAGCAAGGCTGAATTGCAGGAAACAGATTTCAGGAGGTAGATTCGAATCGCCTTTAAAGCACATGAAAGGTGGCAAAACGTCGACAATGATGACCTTGGCCAAAAAGGGCGTTTGCGTTTTTTCCTGAATATATTCAGGAAAAAACGCATACGCCCTTTTTGGCCAACCAAGCAACCTGAAAAGGCAAATCAGCGCTACAAAGAAGTCTCGCTTCCCATCGGTCAAAAGGGCCATGCTGCAAAAAGTGTCAAAACCAGAAATGCAGGACAGGCCATGGAGAAATGGCAGCCTTGCTACGCTGATGGGAGGGATGTAAATTGCCAACAGCCACACTGGAGAAGTGTACGGTGTGTCCTGAAACATCGAAAAAACACAGCTTAGGGAGCATAGGGCACGTCCACTCATGGGCGTATAAATTGGGAAAACTAAAAGTCAGCAAGACACAGGCACCCCAATGATTAGGGCTGCTCTGTTGACAAGAACCTCCACTTCATGACACCTTAAATATACCAGGAAAGAAAAAAATTGATAAAGAAGTTTTGGACCTTATGTACAATGGAATATCACTCAGACATGAAATAAATGTCATAAGGCTAGTAGAAGCAAGATGAGTGGATTTAGGAACGACGATTCTAAGTGAAATAAGTCACACAGAAAAAGACACTTATCATAAGCTATCACTTATAGAGGGAATGTAAAAACCGCTACACTTGAACTGAATTACAAAACAGAACAGAGTCACACGTTTAGAAAACACACTATGGCAGCTTAACGGGAAAGGTGAGGTGGGGTGATGCATAAAACAAGGGTTTCAAATTCGCTCAGATACCGTTCCATACACCCAATATGTAATAGACAAGACCTACTCCTTGCTCAGTGAACTGGACACAACACCCCCTATTCACCGCACAAGAATATATGTGACTAGTAAGAATCGTAAAACCTATGTATTGATATCTCTCTGGAAGTGAGTCAAGTGGGTGTAAAGCCGCATAAACACAGCCGTGAAAGGCAACTAAACACCATTATAAAAATAAATTACTTTTAAAAACCCATAAAACAAAGACAGTGAAAGAGAGAGAAATTCTTACGTAATTCGTTCAGGGGCTGTGATGCAACCTGGATTGACCATATCTAGACCCACAGCTGGATGAGACATAAGGGTGGACACTCTTGGGGCTGAGAGTTTGGGTGAGGTTGGGTGAGCAAACACAGACCCTTTAAAGTAATACTGCGTGGTACCCATCCCATGGGTCCCAAATCTCCAGGTTCAAGGGCATCTTCCTACATCGAAAACATGCATGAGAAACCCAGAAGAAGGTACACCATGTGATTTTGAAAGGTTTCTAAAACGCACCTCATTTCTCATCTCCTTGTGCTCGGGTTCGCAATTCCAGCTACTTTATTAGCAATCTCCCTACTTGGAGAATCAGCACCTTTAACCTCCTGTTCCCTACAGGTTGCAATTTGTCCTGAGGATGAACGGGAAGAGGGGCAACCAATGAGAGACTAGATCTAGGTGTTGGGACAGGCACAGGTCACTCTATTTTCCCATCAGGAAGAAGAATTAACCACAGGCTCAGCCTGCCGCCCGGAAGCAGAATAGGGCCTGAGGCAATCCCGCGCTCTTGCGGCCAGCTCCCAAAAAAGCGAGTTGAAAAATGGAGCCCAGGGACACTGCCATTCACAAACCCGCAGAGTTATAAATGATAACTCTCGTCCACAAATATATTGAGGGAAGGCAACGAAGAGGATTTGAAAGCAAGTCAGAATTGCAGGAAACAGGTTTCAGGAGGTAGATTCGAATCGCCTTTAAAGCACATGAAAAGTGGCAAAACTTCGACAATGATGCCCTTGGCCAAAAAGGGCGTATGCGTTTTTTCCTGAATATATTCAGGAAAAAACGCATACGCCCTTTTTGGCCAACCAAGCAACCTGGAAAGGCAAATCAGCGCTACAAAGAAGTCTCGCTTCCCATTGGTCAAAAGGGCCATGCTGCAAAAAGTGTCAAAACCAGAAATGCAGGACAGGCCATGGAGAAATGGCTGCCTTGCTACGCTGATGGGCGGGATGTAAACTGCCAACAGCCACTCTGGAGAAGTGTACGGTGTGTCCTGAAACATCGAAAAAACACAGCTTAGGGAGCATAGGGCACGTCCACTCATGGGCGTATAAATTGGGAAAATTAAAAATCAGCAAGACACAGGCACCCCAAAGTTTAGGGCTGCTCTGTTGACAAGAAACTCCACTTCATGACACCTTAAATATCCCAGGAAAGAGAAAAATGGATAAAGAAGTTGTGGTCCTTATGTACAATGGAATATCACTCAGACATGAAATCAATGTCATAAGGCTAGTAGAAGCAAGATGAGTGGACTTAGGTACGATGATTCTAAGTGAAATAAGTCACACAGAAAAAGACACTTATCATAAGCTATCACTTATAGAGGAAATGTAAAAACCGCTACACTTGAACTGAATTACAGAACAGAACAGAGTCACACGTTTAGAAAACACACTATGGCTGCTTAACGGGAAAGGTGAGGTGGGGTGATGCATAAAACAAGGGTTTCAAATTTGTTCAGATATCGTTCCATACACCCAATATGTAATAGAAAAGACCGACTACTTGCTCAGTGAACTGGACTCAACACCGCCTATTCACCACACAAGAATATATGTGACTAGTAAGAATCTTAAAACCTATGTATTGATATCTCTCTGGAAGTGAGTCAAGTGGGTGTAAAGCCGCATAAACACAGCCGTGAAAAGCAGCTAAACCCCATTATAAAAATAAATTACTTTTAAAAACCCGTAAAACAAAGACAGTGAAAGAGAGAGAAATTCTTCCAAAATTCGTTCAGGGGCTGGGATGCAACCTGGATTGACCATATCTAGACATACAGCTGGATGAGACATAAGGGTGGACACTCTTGGGGCTGAGAGGTTGGGTGAGGTTGGGTGAGCAAACGCAGAACCTTTAAAGTAATACTGCGTGGTACCCATCCCATGGGTCCGAAATCTCCAGGTTCAAGGGCATATTCATACATCGAAAACATACATGAAAAACCCAGAAGATGGCACACAGTGTGATTTTGAAAGGTTTCTAAAACGCACCTCATTTCTCATTTCCTTGTGTTCGGGTTCGCCATTCCAGTTACTTTACTAGCCATCTCCCTACTTGGAGAATCAGCACCTTTAACCTCCTGTTCCGTACAGGTTGCAATTTGTCCTGAGGATGAATGGGAAGAGGGGCAACCAATGAGAGACTAGATCTAGGTGTTGGGACAGGCACAGGTCACTCTATTTTCCCATCAGGAAGAAGAATTAACCACAGGCTCAGCCTGCCCCCCGGAACCTGAATAGGGCCTGAGGCAATCCCGTGCTTTTGCGGCCAGCTCCCAAAAAAGACAGTTGAAAAATGGAGCTCAGGGGCACTGCCATTCACAAACCCGCAGAGTTATAAATGATAACTCTCTTCCACAAATATATTGAGGGAAGGCAATGAAGAGGATTTGAAAGCAAGGCAGAATTGCAGGAAATATGTTTCAGGAGGTAGATTCGAATCGCCTTTAAAGCATATGTAAAGTGGCAAAACGTCGACAATGATGCCCTTGGCCAAAAAGGGCGTATGCGTTTTTTCCTGAATATATTCAGGAAAAAACGCATACGCCCTTTTTGGCCAACCAAGCAACCTGGAAAGGCAAATCAGCGCTACAAAGAAGTCTCGCTTCCCATCGGTCAAAAGGGCCATGCTGCAAAAATGTCAAAACCGGAAATGCAGGACAGGCCATGGAGAAATGTCAGCCTTGCTACGCTGATCGGAGGGATGTAAATTGCCAACAGCCACTCTGGAGAAGTGTACGGTGTGTCCTGAAACATCGAAAAAACACAGCTTAGGGAGCATAGCGCACGTCCACTCATGGGAGTATAAATTGGGAAAATTAAAAATCAGCAAGACACAGGCACCCCAAAGTTTAGGGCTGCTCTGTTGACAAGAACCTCCACTTCATGACACCTTAAATATCCCAGGAAAGAGAAAAATGGATAAAGAAGTTGTGGTCCTTATGTACAATGGAATATCACTCAGACATGAAATCAATATCATAAGGCTAGAAGAAGCAAGATGAGTGGACTTAGGTACGATGATTCTAAGTGAAATAAGTCACACAGAAAAAGACACTTATCATAAGCTATCACTTATAGAGGGAATGTAAAAACCGCTACACTTGAACTGAATTACAAAACATAACAGAGTCACACGTTTAGAAAACACACTATGGCTGCTTAACGGGAAAGGTGAGGTGGGGTGATGCATAAAACAAGGGTTTCAAATTGGCTCAGATACCGTTCCATACACCAAATATGTAATAGAAAAGACCGACTCCTTGCTCAGTGAACTGGACTCAACACCCCCTATTCACCGCACAAGAATATATGTGACTAGTAAGAATCTTAAAACCTATGTATTGATATCTGTCTGGAAGTGAGTCAAGTGGGTGTAAAGCCGCATAAACACAGCCGTGAAAAGCAGCTAAACTCCATTATAAAAATAAATTACTTTTAAAAACCCGTAAAACAAAGACAGTGAAAGAGAGAGAAATTCTTACAAAATTCGTTCAGGGGCTGTGATGCAACCTGGATTGACAATATCTAGACCCACAGCTGGATGAGACATAAGGGTGGACACACTTGGGGCTGAGAGTTTGGGTGAGGTTGGGTGACCAAACACAGACCCTTTAAAGTAATACTGCCTGGTACCCATCCCATGGGTCCCAAATCTCCAGATTCAAGGGCATATTCCTACATCGAAAACATGCATGAGACACCCAGAAGATGGTACACCGTGTGATTTTCAAAGGTTTCTAAAACGCACCTCATTTCTCGTCTCCTTGTGTTCGGGTTCGCCATTCCAGCTACTTTACTAGAAATCTCCCTACTTGGAGAATCAGCACCTTTAACCTCCTGTTCCGTACAGGTTGCAATTTGTCCTGAGGATTAAAGGGAAGAGGGGCAACCAATGAGAGACTAGATCTAGGTGTTGGGACAGGCACAGGTCACTCTATTTTCCCATCAGGAAGAAAAATTAACCACAGGCTCAGCCTACCGACGGGAACCAGAATAGGGCCTTAGGCAATCCCGTGCGTTTGCGGCCAGCTCCCAAAAAAGACAGTTGAAAAATGGAGCTCAGGGTCACTGCAATTCATAAACCTGCTGAGTTATAAACGATAACTCTCGTCCAAAAATATATTGAGGGAAGGCAATGAAGAGGATTTGAAAGCAAGGCTGAATTGCAGGAAACAGATTTCAGGAGGTAGATTCGAATCGCCTTTAAAGCACATGAAAGGTGGCAAAACGTCGACAATGATGACCTTGGCCAAAAAGGGCGTTTGCGTTTTTTCCTGAATATATTCAGGAAAAAACGCATACGCCCTTTTTGGCCAACCAAGCAACCTGAAAAGGCAAATCAGCGCTACAAAGAACTCTCGCTTCCCATCGGTCAAAAGGGCCATGCTGCAAAAAGTGTCAAAACCAGAAATGCAGGACAGGCCATGGAGAAATGGCAGCCTTGCTACGCTGATGGGAGGGATGTAAATTGCCAACAGCCACACTGGAGAAGTGTACGGTGTGTCCTGAAACATCGAAAAAACACAGCTTAGGGAGCATAGGGCACGTCCACTCATGGGCGTATAAATTGGGAAAACTAAAAATCAGCAAGACACAGGCACCCCAATGATTAGGGCTGCTCTGTTGACAACAACCTCCACTTCATGACACCTTAAATATACCAGGAAAGAAAAAAATTGATAAAGAAGTTTTGGTCCTTATGTACAATGGAATATCACTCAGACATGAAATAAATGTCATAAGGCTAGTAGAAGCAAGATGAGTGGATTTAGGAACGACGATTCTAAGTGAAATAAGTCACACAGAAAAAGACACTTATCATAAGGTATCACTTATAGAGGGAATGTAAAAACCGCTACACTTGAATTGAATTACAAATCAGAACAGTGTCACATATTTAAAACACACTATGGCTGCTTAACGGGAAAGGTGACGTGGGGTGATGCATAAAACAAGGGTTTCAAATTAGCTCAGATACCGTTCCATACACCCAATATGTAATAGAAAACACCTACTCCTTGCTCAGTGAACTGGACTCAACACCCCCTATTCACCGCACAAGAATATATCTGACTAGTGAGAATCTTAAAACTTATGTATTGATATCTCTCTGGAAGTGAGTCAAGTGGGTGTAAAGCCGCATAAACAAAGCTGTGATAAGCAGCTAAACCCCATTATAAAAATAAATTAGTTTTAAAAACCCATGAAACAAAGACAGTGAAAGACAGAGAAATTCTTACAAAATTCATTCAGGGGCTGTGACGCAACCTGGATTGACCATATCTAGACCCACAGCTGGATGAGACATAAGGGTGGACACTCTTGGGGCTGAGAGGTTTGGTGAGGTTGGGTGAGCCATCGCAGACCCTTAAATGTAATACTGCGTGGTACCCATCCCATGGGTCCCAAATCTCCAGGTTCAAGGGCATCTTCCTACATCGAAAACTTGCATGAGGAACCCAGAAGATGGTACAGTGTGTGATTTTGAAATGTTTCTAAAACGCACCTCATTTCTCATCTCCTTGTGCTCGGGTTCGCCATTCCAGCTACTTTACTAGCAATCTCCCTACTTGGAGAATCAGCACCTTTAACCTCCTGTTCTGTACAGGTTGCAATTTGTCCTGAGGATGAACGGGAAGAGGGGCAACCAATGAGAGACTAGATCTAGGTGTTGGGACAGGCACAGGTCACTCTATTTTCCCATCAGGAAGAAGAAATAACCAGAGGCTCAGCCTGCCTCCCGGATCCAGAATAGGGCCTGAGGCAATCCCGCGCTTTTGCGGCCAGCTCCCAAAAAAGCGAGTTGAAAAATGGAGCTCAGGGGCACTGCAATTCACAAACCTGCAGAGGTATAAATGATAACTCTCGTCCACAAATATATTGAGGGAAGGCAACGAAGAGGATTTGAAAGCAAGGCAGAACTGCAAAACACAGATTTCAGGAGGTAGATTCGAATCGCCTTTCAAGCACATGAAAAGCGGCAAAACGTGGAAAATGATGCCCTTGGCCAAAAAGGGCGTATGCGTTTTTTCCTGAATATATTCAGGAAAAAACGCATACGCCCTTTTTGGCCAACCAAGCAACCTGGAAAGGCAAATCAGCGCTACAAAGAAGTCTCGCTTCCCATGGGTCAAAAGGGCCATGCTGAAAAAAGTGTCAAAACCACAAATGCAGGACAGGCCATGGAGAAATGGGAGCCTTGCCACGCTGATGGGCGGGATGTAAATTGCGAAAAGCCACTCTGGAGAAGTGTACGGAGTGGCCTGAAACATCGAAAAAACAAAGTTTATGGAGCATAGGGCACTTCCACTCATGGGCGTATAAATTGGGAATACTAAAAATCAGCAAGACTCAGGCACCCCAAAGTTTAGGCCTGCTCTGTTGACAAGAACCTCCACTCCACGAAACCTTAAATATCCCAGGAAGGAGAAAAATGGATAAAGAAGTTGTGGTTCTTATATACAATGGAATATCACTCTGCCATGAAATGAATGTCATAAGGCCAGTAGACGCAAGATGGGTGGACTTAGGTACGACGATTCTAAGGGAAATAAGTCACACAGAAAAAGACACATATCAAAAGATATCACTTATAGAGGGATGTAAAAACCGCTACACTTGAACTGAATTACAAATCAGAACAGTGTCACATATTTAAAACACACTATGGCTGCTTAACGGGAAAGGTGACGTGGGGTGATGCATAAAACAAGGGTTTCAAATTAGCTCAGATACCGTTCCATACACACAATATGTAATAGAAAAGACCTACTCCTTGCTCAGTGAACTGGACTCAACACCCCCTATTCACCGCACAAGAATATATCTAACTAGTGAGAATCTTAAAACTTATGTATTGATATCTCTCTGGAAGTGAGTCAAGTGGGTGTAAATCCGCATAAACACAGCTGTGATAAGCAGCTAAACCCCATTATAAAAATAAATTAGTTTTAAAAACCCATGAAACAAAGACAGTGAAAGACAGAGAAATTTTTACAAAATTCATTCAGGGGCTGTGACGCAACCTGGATTGACCATATCTAGACCCACAGCTGGATGACACATAAAGGTGGACACTCTTGGGGCTGAGAGGTTTGGTGAGGTTGGGTGAGCAAACGCAGACACCTTAAAGTAATATTGCGTGGTACCCATCCCATGGGTCCCAAATCTCCAGGTTCAAGGGCATCTTCCTACATCGAAAACATGCATGAGAAACCCAGAAGATGGTACACCGTGTGATTGGGAAAGTTTCTAAAACGCACCTCATTTCTCAACTCCGTGTGCTCGGGTTCGCCATTCCAGCTACTTTACTAGCAATCTCCCTACTTGGAGAATCAGCACCTTTAACCGCCTGTTCCATACAGGTTGCAATTTGTCCTAAGGATGAATGGGAATAGGGGCAACAAATGAGAGACTAGATGTAGGTGTTGGGACAGGCACAGGTCACTCTATTTTCCCATCAGGAAGAAGAATTAACCACAGGCTCAGCCTACCGCCCGGAACAAGAATAGGGCCTGAGGCAATCCCGCGCTTCTGCGGCCAGCTCCCAAAAAAGCCAGTTGAAAAATGGAGCACATGGGCACTGCAATTCACATACCTGCAGAGTTATAAATGATAACTCTCGTCCACAAATATATTGAGGGAAGGCAAAGAAGAGGATTTGAAAGCAAGGCAGAATTGCAGGAAACTGGTTTCAGGAGGTAGATTCGAATCGCCTTTAAAGCACATGAAAAGCGGCAAAACGTCGACAATGATGCCCTTGGCCAAAAAGGGCGTATGCGTTTTTTCCTGAATATATTCAGGAAAAAACGCATACGCCCTTTTTGGCCAACCAAGCAACCTGGAAAGGTAAATCAGCGCTACAAAGAAGTCTCGCTTCCCATCGGTCAAAAGGACCATGCTGAAAAAACTGTCAAAACCACAAAAGCAGGACAGGCCATTGAGAAATGGGAGCCTTGCTACACTGATGGGCGGGATGTAAATTGCCAGCAACCACTCTGGAGAAGTGTACGGTGTGTCCTGAAACATCGAAAAAACACAGCTTAGGGAGCATAGGGCACTTCCACTAATGGGCGTATAAATTGGGAAAATTAAAAATCAGCAAGACACAGGCACCCCAAAGTTTAGGGCTGCTCTGTTGACAAGAACCTCCACTTCATGACACCTTAAATATCCCAGGAAAGAGAAAAATGGATAAAGAAGTTGTGGTCCTTATGTACAATCGAATATCATTCAGCCATGAAATCAATGTCATAAGGCTAGTAGCAGCATGAGGAGTGGATTTAGGTACGACGACTCTAAGTGAAATAAGTCACACAGAAAAAGACACTTATCATAAGCTATCACTTATAGAGGGAATGTAAAAACTGCTACACTTGAACTGAATTACAAAAGAGAACAGAGTCACACGTTTAGAAAACACACTATGGCTGCTTAACGGGAAAGACGAGGTGGTGTGATGCATAAAACAAGGGTTTCAAATTAGATCAGATACCGTTCCATACACCCAATATGTAATAGACAAGACCTACTCCTTGCTCAGTGAACTGGACTCAACACCCCTATTCACCGCACAAGTATATATCTGACTAGTGAGAATCTTAAAACCTATGTATTGATATCCCTCTGGAAGTGTGTCAAGTGGGTGTAAAGCCGCATAAACACAGCCGTGAAAAGCAGCTAAACCCCATTATAAAAATAAATTACTTGTAGAAACCCGTAAAACAAAGACAGTGAAAGAGAGAGAAATCCTTACACAATTCGTTCAGGGGCTGTGATGCAACCTGGATTGGAAATATCTAGACCCACAGCTGGATGAGTCCTAAGGGTGGACACTCTTGGGGCTGACAGGTTTGGTGAGGTTGGGTGAGCAAACTCAGACCCTTTAAGGTAATACTGCGTGGTACCCATCCCATGGGTCCCAAATCTCCAGTTTTAAGGGCATCTTCCTGCATTGAAAACATGCATGAGAAACCCAGAAGATGGTACACCATGTGATCGGGAAAGGTTTCTAAAACGCACCTCATTTCTCATCTCCTTGTGCTCGGGTTCACCATTCCAGCTACTTTACTAGCAATCTCCCTACTTGGAGAATCAACACCTTTAACCTCCAGTTCTGTACAGGTTGCAATTTGTCCTGAGGATGAACGGGAAGAGGGGCAACCAATGAGAGACTAGATGTAGGTGTTGGGACAGGCACAGGTCACTCTATTTTCCCATGAGGAAGAAGAAATAACCAGAGGCTCAGCCTGCCACCGGAACCAAAAGAGGGCCTGAGGCAATCCCGTGCTTTTGCGGCCAGATCCCAAAAAAGCGAGTTGAAAAATGGAGCTCAGGGGCACTGCAATTCACCAACCTGCAGAGTTATAAATGATAACTCTCGTCCACAAATATATTGAGGGAAGGCAACGAAGAGGATTTGAAAGCAAGGCAGAATTGCAGGAAACTGGTTTCAGGAGGTAAATTCGAATCGCCTTTAAAGCACATGAAAAGCGGCAAAACGTCGACAATGATGCCCTTGGCCAAAAAGGGCGTATGCGTTTTTTCCTGAATATATTCAGGAAAAAACGCATACGCCCTTTTTGGCCAACCAAGCAACCTGGAAAGGTAAATCAGCGCTACAAAGAAGTCTCGCTTCCCATCGGTCAAAAGGGCCATGCTGCAAAAAGTGTCAAAACCACAAAAGCAGGACAGGCCATTGAGAAATGGGAGCCTTGCTACACTGATGGGCGGGATGTAAATTGCCAGCAACCACTCTGGTGAAGTGTAGAGTGTGGCCTGAAACATCGAAAAAACACAGCTTAGGGAGCATAGGGCACTTCCACTCATGGGCGTATAAATTGGGAAAATTAAAAATCAGCAAGACACAGGCACCCCAAAGTTTAGGGCTGCTCTGTTGACAAGAACCTCCACTTCATGACACCTTAAATATCCCAGGAAAGAGAAAAATGGATAAAGAAGTTGTGGTCCTTATGTACAATGGAATATCACTCAGCCATGAAATCAATGTCATAAGGCTAGTAGCAGCATGATGAGTGGATTTAGGTACGACGACTATAAGTGAAATAAGTCACACAGAAAAAGACACTTATCATAAGCTATCACTTATAGAGGGAATGTAAAAACTGCTACACTTGAACTGAATTACAAAAGAGAACAGAGTCACACGTTTAGAAAACACACTATGGCTGCTTAACGGGAAAGATGAGGTGGAGTGATGCATAAAACAAGGGTTTCAAATTAGATCAGATACCGTTCCATACACCCAATATGTAATAGACAAGACCTACTCCTTGCTCAGTGAACTGGACTCAACACCCCCTATTCACCGCACAAGTATATATCTGAATAGTGAGAATCTTAAAACCTATGTATTGATATCCCTCTGGAAGTGTGTCAAGTGGGTGTAAAGCCGCATAAACACAGCCGTGAAAAGCAGCTAAACCCCATTATAAAAATAAATTAGTTTTAAAAACGCATGAAACAAAGACAGTGAAAGAGAGAGAAATTCTTACAAAATTCATTCAGGGGCTGTGACGCAACCTGGATTGACCATATCTAGACCCACAGCTGGATGAGACATAAGGGTGGACACTCTTGGGGCTGAGAGTTTGGGTGTGGTTGGGTGAGCAAACGCAGACCCTTTAAAGTAATACTGCGTGGTACCCATCGCATTTGACCCCAATCTCCAGGTTCAAGGGCATCTTCCTACATCGAAAACATGCATGAGAAACCCAGAAGATGGTACACCGTGTGATTGGGAAAGTTTCTAAAACGCACCTCATTTCTCAACTCCGTGTGCTCGGGTTCGCCATTCCAGCTACTTTACTAGCAATCTCCCTACTTGGAGAATCAGCACCTTTAACCTCCTGTTCCATACAGGTTGCAATTTGTCCTAAGGATGAATGGGAATAGGGGCAACAAATGAGAGACTAGATGTAGGTGTTGGGACAGGCACAGGTCACTCTATTTTCCCATCAGGAAGAAGAATTAACCACAGGCTCAGCCTACCACCCGGAACAAGAATAGGGCCTGAGGCAATCCCGCGCTTCTGCGTTCCCAAAAAAGCCAGTTGAAAAATGGAGCACATGGGCACTGCAATTCACAAACCTGCAGAGTTATAAATGATAACTCTCGTCCACAAATATATTGAGGGAAGGCAAAGAAGAGGATTTGAAAGCAAGGAAGATTTGCAGGAAACAGTTTCAGGAGGTAGATTCGAATCGCCTTTAAAGCACATGAAAAGCTGCAAAACGGCGACAATGATGCCCTTGGCCAAAAAGTGCGTATGCGTTTTTTCCTGAATATATTCAGGAAAAACCGCATACGCCCTTTTTGGCCAACCAAGCAACCTGGAAAGGCAAATCAGCGCTACAAAGAAGTCTCGCTTCCCATCGGTCAAAAGGGTCATGCTGGAAAAAAGTGTCAAAACCACAAATGCAGGACAGGCCATGGAGAAATGGGGATCCCTTGCTACGCTGATGGGCGGGATGTAAATTGCCAACAGCCACTCTGGGGAAGTGTACGGTGTGTCCTGAAACATCTAGAAAACACAGCTTAGGGAGCATAGGGCACATCCACTCATAGGGCGTATAAATTGGGGAAAACTAAAAATCAGCAAGACACAGGCACCCAAAGTTTAGGGCTGCTCTGTTGACAAGAACCTCCACTTCATGACACCTTAAATATTCCAGGAAAGAGAAAAATGGATAAAGAATTTGTGATTCTTATGTACAATGGAATATCACTCTGCCATGAAATCAATGTCATAAGGCCAGTAGACGCAAGATGGGTGGACTTAGGTACGACGATTCTAAGGGAAATAAGTCACACAGAAAAAGACACTTATCAAAAGCTCTCACTTATAGAGGGAATGTAAAAACCGCTACACTTGAATTGAATTACAAATCAGAACAGAGTCACATATTTAAAACACACTATGGCTGCTTAACGGGAAAGTGACGTGGGGTGATGCATAAAACAAGGGTTTCAAATTAGCTCAGATACGGTTCCATACACCCAATATGTAATAGAAAAGACCTACTCCTTGCTCAGTGAACTGGACTCAACACCCCCTATTCACCGCACAAGAATATATCTGACTAGTGAGAATCTTAAAACTTATGTATTGATATCTCTCTGGAAGTGAGTCAAGTGGGTGTAAAGCCGCATAAACACAGCTGTGATAAGCAGCTAAACCCCATTATAAAAATAAATTAGTTTTAAAAACCCATGAAACAAAGACAGTGAAAGACAGAGAAATTCTTACAAAATTCATTCAGGGGCTGTGACGCAACCTGGATTGACCATATCTAGACCCACAGCTGGATGACACATTAAGGTGGACACTCTTGGGGCTGAGAGGTTTGGTGAGGTTGGGTGAGCAAACGCAGACACTTTAAAGTAATACTGCGTGGTACCCATCCCATGGGTCGCAAATCTCCAGGTTCAAGGGCATCTTCCTACATCAGAAAACATGCATGAGAAACCCAGAAGATGGTACACCGTGTGATTGGGAAAGTTTCTAAAACGCACCTCATTTCTCAACTCCGGTGTGCTCGGGTTCGCCATTAAAGCTACTTTACTAGCAATCTCCCTACTTGGAGAATCAGCACCTTTAACCTCCTGTTCCATACAGGTTGCAATTTGTCCTAAGGATGAATGGGAAGAGGGGCAACCAATGAGAGAGTAGATCTAGGTGTTGGGACAGGCACAGGTCACTCTATTTTCCCATCAGGAAGAAGAATTAACCACAGGCTCAGCCTAACGCCCGGAACCAGAATAGGGCCTGAGGCAATCCCGCACTTCTGCGGCCAGCTCCCAAAAAAGCCAGTTGAAAAATGGAGCACATGGGCACTGCAATTCACAAACCTGCAGAGTTATAAATGATAACTCTCGTCCACAAATATATTGAGGGAAGGCAACGAAGAGGATTTGAAAGCAAGGCAGAATTGCAGGAAACTGGTTTCAGGAGGTAGATTCGAATCGCCTTTAAAGCACATGAAAAGCGGCAAAACGTCGACAATGATGCCCTTGGCCAAAAAGCGCGTATGCGTTTTTTCCTGAATATATTCAGGAAAAAACGCATACGCCCTTTTTGGCCAACCAAGCAACCTGGAAAGGTAAATCAGCGCTACAAAGAAGTCTCGCTTCCCATCGGTCAAAAGGGCCATGCTGCAAAAAGTGTCCAAACCACAAAAGCAGGACAGGCCATTGAGAAATGGGAGCCTTGCTACGCTGATGGGCGGGATGTAAATTGCCAACAGCCACTGTGGAGAAGTGTACGGTGTGGCCTGAAACATCGAAAAAACAAAGTTCATGGAGCATAGGGCACTTCCACTCATGGGCGTATAAATTGGGAAAACTAAAAATCAGCAAGACACAGGCACCCCAAAGTTTACGGCTGCTCTGTTGACAAGAACCTCCACTTCATGACACCTTAAATATCCCAGGAAAGAGAAAAATGGATAAAGAAGTTGTGGTCCTTATGTACAATGGAATATCACTCAGCCATGAAATCAATGTCATAAGGCTAGTAGCAGCATGATGAGTGGATTTAGGTACGACGACTCTAAGTGAAATAAGTCACACAGAAAAAGACACATATCAAAAGCTATCACTTATAGAGGGATGTAAAAACCGCTACACTTGAACTGAATTACAAATCAGAACAGAGTCACCCATTTTGAAAACACACTATGGCTGCTTAACGGGAAAGGTGAGGTGGGGTGATGCATAAAACAAGGGTTTCAAATTAGCTCAGATACCGTTCCATACTCCCAATATGTAATAGACAAGACCTACTCCTTGCTCAGTGAACTGGACTCAACACCCCCTATTCACCGCACAAGTATATATCTGACTAGTGAGAATCTTAAAACCTATGTATTGATATCCCTCTGGAAGTGTGTCAAGTGGGTGTAAAGCCGCATAAACACAGCCGTGAAAAGCAGCTAAACCCCATTATAAAAATAAATTAGTTTTAAAAACGCATGAAACAAAGACAGTGAAAGAGAGAGAAATTCTTACAAAATTCATTCAGGGGCTGTGACGCAACCTGGATTGACCATATCTAGACCCACAGCTGGATGAGACATAAGGGTGGACACTCTTGGGGCTGAGAGTTTGGGTGTGGTTGGGTGACCAAACGCAGACCCTTTAAAGTAATACTGCGTGGTACCCATCGCATTTGACCCCAATCTCCAGGTTCAAGGGCATCTTCCTACATCGAAAACATGCATGAGAAACCCAGAAGATGGTACACCGTGTGATTGGGGAAAGTTTCTAAAACGCACCTCATTTCTCAACTCCGTGTGCTCGGGTTCGCCATTCCAGCTACTTTACTAGCAATCTCCCTACTTGGAGAATCAGCACCTTTAACCTCCTGTTCCATACAGGTTGCAATTTGTCCTAAGGATGAATGGGAATAGGGGCAACAAATGAGAGACTAGATGTAGGTGTTGGGACAGGCACAGGTCACTCTATTTTCCCATCAGGAAGAAGAATTAACCACAGGCTCAGCCTACCGCCCGGAACAAGAATAGGGCCTGAGGCAATCCCGCGCTTCTGCGGCCAGCTCCCAAAAAAGCCAGTTGAAAAATGGAGCACATGGGCACTGCAATTCACAAACCTGCAGAGTTATAAATGATAACTCTCGTCCACAAATATATTGAGGGAAGGCAAAGAAGAGGATTTGAAAGCAAGGCAGATTTGCAGGAAACAGGTTTCAGGAGGTAGATTCGAATCGCCTTTAAAGCACATGAAAAGCGGCAAAACGTCGACAATGATGCCCTTGGCCAAAAAGGGCGTATGCGTTTTTTCCTGAATATATTCAGGAAAAACCGCATACGCCCTTTTTGGCCAACCAAGCAACCTGGAAAGGCAAATCAGCGCTACAAAGAAGTCTCGCTTCCCATCGGTCAAAAGGGTCATGCTGAAAAAAGTGTCAAAACCACAAATGCAGGACAGGCCATTGAGAAATGGGAGCCTTGCTACACTGATGGGCGGGATGTAAATTGCCAGCAACCACTCTGGAGAAGTGTAGGGTGTGGCCTGAAACATCGAAAAAACACAGCTTAGGGAGCATAGGGCACTTCCACTCATGGGCGTATAAATTGGGAAAATTAAAAATCAGCAAGACACAGGCACCCCAAAGTTTAGGGCTGCTCTGTTGACAAGAACCTCCACTTCATGACACCTTAAATATCCCAGGAAAGAGAAAAATGGATAAAGAAGTTGTGGTCTTTATGTACAATGGAATATCACTCAGCCATGAAATCAATGTCATAAGGCTAGTAGCAGCATGATGAGTGGATTTAGGTACGACGACTATAAGTGAAATAAGTCACACAGAAAAAGACACTTATCATAAGCTATCACTTATAGAGGGAATGTAAAAACTGCTACACTTGAACTGAATTACAAAAGAGAACAGAGTCACACGTTTAGAAAACACACTATGGCTGCTTAACGGGAAAGATGAGGTGGAGTGATGCATAAAACAAGGGTTTCAAATTAGATCAGATACCGTTCCATACACCCAATATGTAATAGACAAGACCTACTCCTTGCTCAGTGAACTGGACTCAACACCCCCTATTCACCGCACAAGTATATATCTGAATAGTGAGAATCTTAAAACCTATGTATTGATATCCCTCTGGAAGTGTGTCAAGTGGGTGTAAAGCCGCATAAACACAGCCGTGAAAAGCAGCTAAACCCCATTATAAAAATAAATTACTTGTAGAAACCCGTAAAACAAAGACAGTGAAAGAGAGAGAAATTCTTACACAAATTGTTCAGGGGCTGTGATGCAACCTGGATTGAAAATATCTAGAGCCACAGATGGATGAGACCTAAGGGTGGACACTCTTGGGGCTGACAGGTTTGGTGAGGTTGGGTGAGCAAACACAGACCCTTTAAGGTAATACTGCGTGGTACCCATCCCATGGGTCCCAAATCTCCAGTTTTAAGGGCAACTTCCTGCATTGAAAACATGCATGAGAAACCCAGAAGATGGTACACCGTGTGATTTTGAAAGGTTTCTAAAACGCACCCCATTTCTCATCTCCTTGTGCTCGGGTTCGCCTTTCCAGCTACTTTACTAGCAATCTCCCTACTTGGAGAATCAGCACCTTTAAGCTCCTGTTCCCTACAGGTTGCAATTTGTCCTGAGGATGAACGGGAAGAGGGGCAACCAATGAGAGACTAGATCTAGGTGTTGGGACAGGCACAGGTCACTCTATTTTCCCATCAGGAAGAAGAATTAACCACAGGCTCAGCCTGCTGCCAGGAACCAGAATAGGGCCTGAGGCAATCCCTCGCTTTTGCGGCCAGCTCCCAAAAAAGCGAGTTGAAAAATGGAGCTCAGGGACACTGCAATTCACAAACCCACAGAGTTATAAATGATAACTGTCATCCACAGATATATTGACGGAAGGCAACGAAGAGGATTTGAAAGCAAGGCAGAATTGCAGGAAACAGATTTCAGGAGGTAGATTCGAATCGCCTTTAAAGCACATGAAAAGCGGCAAAACGTCGACAATGATGCCCTTGGCCAAAAAGGGCGTATGCGTTTTTTCCTGAATATATTCAGGAAAAAACGCATACGCCCTTTTTGGCCAACCAAGCAACCTGGAAAGGCAAATCAGCGCTACAAAGAAGTTTCGCTTCCCATCGGTCAAAAGGGTCATGCTGCAAAAAGTGTCAAAACCAGAAATGCAGGACAGGCCATGGAGAAATGGCAGCCTTGCTACGCTGATGGGCGGGATGTAAATTGCCAACAGCCACTCTGGAGAAGTGTACGGTGTGTCCTGAAACATCGAAAAAACACAGCTTAGGGAGCATAGGGCACGTCCACTCATGGGTGTATAAATTGGGAAAACTAAAAATCAGCAAGACACAGGCACCCCAAAGTTTAGGGCTGCTCTGTTGACAAGAACCTCCACTTCATGACACCTTAAATATCCCAGGAAAGAGAAAAATGGATAAAGAAGTTGTGGTCCTTATGTACAATGGAATATGACTCAGACATGAAATCAATGTCATAAGGCTAGTGAAGGAAGATGAGTGGATTAGGTATGACGATTCTAAGTGAAATAAGTCACACAGAAAAAGACCCTTATCATAAGCTATCACTTATAGAGGGAATGTAAAAACCGCTACACTTGAACTGAATTACAAAACAGAACAGAGTCACACGTTTAGAAAACACACTATAGCTGCTTAACGGGAAAGGTGAGGTGGGGTGATGCATAAAACAAGGGTTTCAAATTCGCTCAGATAACGTTCCATACACCCAATATGTAATAGACAAGACCGACTCCTTGCTCAGTGAACTGGACTCAACACCCCCTATTCACCGCACAAGAATATATGTGACTAGTAAGAATCTTAAAACCTATGTATTGATATCTGTCTGGAAGTGAGTCAAGTGGGTGTAAAGCCGCATAAACACAGCCGTGAAAAGCAGCTAAACCCCATTATAAAAATAAATTACTTTTAAAAACCCGTAAAACAAAGACAGTGAAAGAGAGAGAAATTCTTACAAAATTCGTTCAGAGGCTGTGATGCAACCTGGATTGACCATATCTAGACCCACAGCTGGATGAGACATAAGGGTGGACACTCTTGGGGCTTAGAGGTTGGGTGAGGTTGGGTGAGCAAACGCAGACCCTTTAAAGTAATACTGTGTGGTACCCATCCCATGGGTCCCAAATCTCCAGGTTCAAGGGCATCTTCCTACATCGAAAACATGCATGAGAAACCCAGAAGATGGTACACCGTGTGATTTTGAAAGGTTTCTAAAACGCACCTCATTTCTCATCTCCTTGTGCTCGGGTTCGCCTTTCCAGCTACTTTACTAGCAATCTCCCTGCTTGGAGAATCAGCACCTTTAAGCTCCTGTTCCCTACAGGTTGCAATTTGTCCTGAGGATGAACGGGAAGAGGGGCAACCAATGAGAGACTACATCTAGGTGTTGGGACAGGCACAGGTCACTCTATTTTCCCATCAGGAAGAAGAATTAAACACAGGCTCAGCCTGCCGACGGGAACCAGAAAGGGGCCTGAGGCAATCCCGTGCTTTTGCGGCCAGCTCCCAAAAAAGACAGTTGAAAAATGGAGTTAAGGGGCACTGCAATTCACAAACCTGCTGAGTTATAAATGATAACTCCCGTCCACAAATATATTGAGGGAAGGCAACGAAGAGGATTTGAAAGCAAGGCAGAATTGAAGGAAACAGGTTTCAGGAAGTAGATTCAAATCGCCTTAAAACACATGAAAAGTGGCAAAACGTCGACAGTGATGACCTTGGCCAAAAAGGGCGTATGCGTTTTTTCCTGAATATATTCAGGAAAAAACGCATACGCCCTTTTTGGCGAACCAAGCAACCTGGAAAGGCAAATCAGCGCTACAAAGAAGTCTTGCTTCTCATCGGTCAAAAGGGCCATGCTGCAAAAAGTGTCAAAACGAGAAATGCAGGACAGGCCATGGAGAAATGGCAGCCTTGCTACGCTGATGGGCGGGATGTAAATTGCCAACAGCCACTCTGGAGAAGTGTACGGTGTGTCCTGAAACATCGAAAAAACACAGCTTAGGGAGCATAGGGCACGTCCACTCATGGGCGTATAAATTGGGAAAACTAAAAATCAGCAAGACACAGGCACCCAAATGTTTAGGGCTGCTATGTTGACAAGAACCTCCACTTCATGACACCTTAAATATCCCAGGAAAGAGAAAAATGGATAAAGAAGTTGTGGTCCTTATGTAGAAAGGAATATCACTCAGACATGAAATCAATGTCATAAGGCTAGTAGAAGCAAGATGAGTGGATTTAGGTATGACGATTCTAAGTGAAATAAGTCACACAGAAAAAGACACTTATCATAAGCTATCACTTATAGAGGGAATGTAAAAACCGCTACACTTGAACTGAATTACAAAACAGAACAGAGTCACACGTTTAGAAAACACACTATGGCTGATTAACGGGAAAGGTGAGGTGGGGTGATGCATAAAACAAGGGTTTCATATTCGCTCAGATACCGTTCCATACACCCAATATGTAGTAGACAAGACCTACTCCTTGCTCAGTGAACTGGACTCAACACCCCCTATTCACCGCTCAAGAATATATCTGACTAGTAAGAACCGTAAAACCTATGTATTGATATCTCTCTGGAAGTGAGCCAATTGGGTGTAAAGCCGCATAAACACAGCCGTGAAAAGCAGCTAAACCCCATTATAAAAATAAATTACTTTTAAAAACCCGTAAAACAAAGACAGTGAAAGAGAGAGAAATTCTTACAAAATTCGTTCAGGGGTTGTGATGCAACCTGGATTGACCATATCTAGACCCACACCTGGATGAGACATAAGGGTGGACACTCTTGGGGCTGAGAGGTTGGGTGAGGTTGGGTGAGCAAACTCAGACCCTTTAAAGTAATACTGCATGGAACCCATCCCATGGGTCCCAAATCTCCAGGTTCAAGGGCATCTTCCTACATCGAAAACATGCATGAGAAACCCAGAAGATGGTACACTGTGTGATTTTGAAAAGTTTCTAAATCGCACCCCATTTTTCATCTCCTTGTGCTAGGGTTCGCCTTTCCAGCTTCTTTACTAGCAATCTCCCTACTTGGAGAATCAGCACCTTTAAGCTCCTGTTCCCTACAGGTTGCAATTTGTCCTGAGGATGAACGGGAAGAGGGGCAACCAATGAGAGACTAGATCTAGGTGTTGGGACAGGCACAGGTCACTCTATTTTCCCATCAGGAAGAAGAATTAACCAGAGGCTCAGCCTGCCCCCGGGAACCAGAATAGGGCCTGAAGCAATCCCGTGCTTTTGCGGCCAGCTCCCAAAAAAGACAGTTGAAAAATGGAGCTCAGGGTCACTGCAATTCACAAACCTGCTGAGTTATAAATGATAACTCTCGTCCACAAATATATGGAGGGTAGGCAACGAAGAGGATTTGAAAGCAAAGCAGAATTGCAGGAAACAGGTTTCAGGAGGTAGATTCGAATCGCCTTTAAAGCACATGAAAAGTGGCAAAACGTCGACAATGATGCCCTTGGCCAAAAAGGGCGTATGCGTTTTTTCCTGAATATATTCAGGAAAAAACGCATACGCCCTTTTTGGCCAACCAAGCAACCTGGAAAGGCAAATCAGCACTACAAAGAAGTCTCGCTTCCCATCGGACAAAAGGGCCATGCTGCAAAAAGTGTCAAAACCAGAAATGAAGGACAGGCCATGGAGAAATGGCAGCCTTGCTACGCTGATGGGCGGGATGTAAATTGCCAACAGCCACTCTGGAGAAGTGTACGGTGTGTCCTGAAACATCGAAAAAACACAGCTTAGGGAGCATAGGGCACGTCCACTCATGGTCGTATAAATTGGGAAAACTAAAAATCAGCAAGACACAGGCACTCCAATGATTAGGGCTGCTCTGTTGACAAGAACCTCCACTTCATGACACCTTAAATATACCAGGAAAGAAAAAAATTGATAAAGAAGTTTTGGTCCTTATGTACAATGGAATATCACTCAGACATGAAATAAATGTCATAAGGCTAGTAGAAGCAAGATGAGTGGATTTAGGAACGACGATTCTAAGTGAAATAAGACACACAGAAAAAGACACTTATCACAAGGTATCACTTATAGAGGGAATGTAAAAACCGCTACACTTGAACTGAATTACAAAACAGAACAGAGTCACACGTTTAGAAAACACACTATGGCTGCTTAACGGGAAAGGTGAGGTGGGGTGATGCATAAAACAAGGGTTTCAAATTCACTCAGATACCGTTCCATACACCCAATATGTAATAGACAAGACCTACTCCTTGCTCAGTGAACTGGACACAACACCCCCTATTCACCGCACAAGAATATATCTGACTAGTAAGAATCGTAAAACCTATGTATTGATATCTCTCTGGAAGTGAGTCAAGTGGGTGTAAAGCCGCATAAACACAGCCGTGAAAGGCAACTAAACCCCATTATAAAAATAAATTACTTTTAAAAACCCATAAAACAAAGACAGTGAAAGAGAGAGAAATTCTTACGTAATTCGTTCAGGGGCTGTGATGCAACCTGGATTGACCATATCTAGACCCACAGCTGGATGAGACATAAGGGTGGACACTCTTGGGGCTGAGAGGTTGGGTGAGGTTGGGTGAGCAAACGCAGAACCTTTAAAGTAATACTGCCTGGTACGCATCCCATGGGTCCCAAATCTCCAGGTTCAAGGGCATCTTCCTACATCGAAAACATACACGAGAAACCCAGAAGATGGCACACCGTGTGATTTTGAAAGGTTTCTAAAACGCACCTCATTTCTCATCTCCTTGTGCTCGGGTTCGCCATTCCAGGTACTTTACTAGCCATCTCCCTACTTGGAGAATCAGCACCTTTAACCTCCTGTTCCGTACAGGTTGCAATTTGTCCTGAGGATTAAATGGAAGAGGGGCAACCAATGAGAGACTAGATCTAGGTGTTGGGACAGGCACAGGTCACTCTATTTTCCCATCAGGAAGAAGAAATAACCAGAGGCTCAGCCTGCCTCCCGGATCCAGAATAGGGCCTGAGGCAATCCCGCGCTTTTGCGGCCAGCTCCCAAAAAAGCGAGTTGAAAAATGGAGCTCAGGGGCACTGCAATTCACAAACCTGCAGAGTTATAAATGATAACTCTCGTCCACAAATATATTGAGGGAAGGCAACGAAGAGGATTTGAAAGCAAGCCAGAATTGCAGGAAACAGGTTTCAGGAGGTAGATTCGAATCGCCTTTAAAGCACATGAAAAGTGGCAAAACGTCGACAATGTTGCCCTTGGCCAAAAAGGGCGTATGCGTTTTTTCCTGAATATATTCAGGAAAAAACGCATACGCCCTTTTTGGCCAACCAAGCAACCTGGAAAGGCAAATCAGCGCTACAAAGAAGTCTCGCTTCCCATCGGTCAAAAGGGTCATGCTGAAAAAAGTGTCAAAACCACAAATGCAGGACAGGCCATGGAGAAATGGGATCCTTGCTACGCTGATGGGCGGGATGTAAATTGCCAACAGCCACTCTGGAAAAGTGTACGGTGTGTCCTGAAACATCGAGAAAACACAGCTTAGGGAGCATAGGGCACGTCCACTCATGGGCGTATAAATTGGGAAAACTAAAAATCAGCAAGACACAGGCACCCCAAAGTTTAGGTCTACTCTGTTGACAAGAACCTCCACTTCATGACACCGTAAGTATCCCAGGAAAGAGAAAAATGGATAAAGAAATTGTGGTCCTTATGTACAATGGAATATCACTCAGACATGAAATCAATGTCATAAGGCCAGTAGAAGCAAGATGAGTGGATTTAGGTACGACGATTGTAAGTGAAATAAGTCACACAGAAAAAGACACTTATCATAAGCTATCACTTATAGAGGGAATGTAAAAACCGCTACACTTGAACTGAATTACAAAACAGAACAGAGTCACACGTTTAGAAAACACACTATGGCTGCTTAACGGGAAAGGTGAGGTGGGGTGATGCATAAAACAAGGGTTTCAAATTCGCTCAGATACCGTTCCATACACCCAATATGTAATAGACAAGACCTACTCCTTGCTCAGTGAACTGGACTCAACACCCCCTATTCACCGCACAAGAATATATGTGACTAGTAAGAATCTTAAAACCTATGTATTGATATCTGTCTGGAAGTGAGTCAAGTGGGTGTAAAGCCGCATAAACACAGCCGTGAAAAGCAGCTAAACCCCATTATAAAAATAAATTACTTTTAAAAACCCGTAAAACAAAGACAGTGAAAGAGAGAGAAATTCTTACAAAATTCGTTCAGAGGCTGTGATGCAACCTGGATTGACCATATCTAGACCCACAGCTGGATGAGACCTAAGGGTGGACACTCTTGGGGCTGACAGGTTTGGTGAGGTTGGGTGAGCAAACGCAGACCCTTTAAAGTAATACTGCGTGGTACCCATCCCATGGGTCCCAAATCTCCATGTTCAAGGGCATCTTCCTGCATCGAAAACATGCATGAGAAACCCAGAAGATGGTACACCATGTGATTGGGAAAGTTTCTAAAATGCACCTCATTTCTCAACTCCGTGTGCTCGGGTTCGCCATTCCAGCTACTTTACTAGCAATCTCCCTACTTGGAGAATCAGCACCTTTAACCTCCTGTTCCATACAGGTTGCAATTTGTCCTAAGGATGAATGGGAAGAGGGGCAACCAACGAGAGACTAGATCTAGGTGTTGGGACAGGCACAGGACACTCTATTTTCCCATCAGGAAGAAGAATTAACCACAGGCTCAGCCTAACGCCCGGAACCAGAATAGGGCCTGAGGCAATCCCGTGCTTCTGCGGCCAGCTCCCAAAAAAGCCAGTTGAAAAATGGAGCACATGGGCACTGCAATTCATAAACCTGCAGAGTTATAAATGATAACTCTCGTCCACAAATATATTGAGGGAAGACAATGAAGAGGATTTGAAAGCAAGGCAGAATTGCAGGAAACTGATTTCAGGAGATAGATTCGAATCGCCTCTAAAGCACATGAAAAGCGGCAAAACGTCGACAATGATGCCCTTGGCCAAAAAGGGCGTATGCGTTTTTTCCTGAATATATTCAGGAAAAACCGCATACGCCCTTTTTGGCCAACCAAGCAACCTGGAAAGGCAAATCAGCGCTACAAAGAAGTCTCGCTTCCCATCGGTCCAAAGGGCCATGCTGAAAAAAGTGTCAAAACCACAAATGCAGGACAGGCCATGGAGAAATGGGAGCCTTGCTACGCTGATGGGTGGGATGTAAATTGCCAACAGCCACTCTGGAGAAGTGTACGGTGTGTCCTGAAATATCGAGAAAACACAGCTTAGGGAGCATAGGGCACGTCCACTCATGGGCGTATAAATTGGGAAAACTAAAAATCAGCAAGACACAGGCACCCCAAAGTTTAGGGCTGCTCTGTTGACAAGAACCTCCACTTCATGACACCTTAAATATCCCAGGAAAGAGAAAAATGGATAAAGAAGTTGTGGTTCTTATATACAATGGAATATCACTCTGCCATGTAATCAATGTCATAAGGCCAGTAGACGCAAGATGGGTGGACTTAGGTACGACGATTCTAAGGGAAATAAGTCACACAGAAAAAGACACTTATCAAAAGCTATCACTTATAGAGGGAATGTAAAAACCGCTACACTTGAATTGAATTACAAATCAGAACAGTGTCACATATTTAAAACACACTATGGCTGCTTAACGGGAAAGGTGACGTGGGGTGATGCATAAAACAAGGGTTTCAAATTAGCTCAGATACCGTTCCATACACCCAATATGTAATAGAAAACACCTACTCCTTGCTCAGTGAACTGGACTCAACACCCCCTATTCACCGCACAAGAATATATCTGACTAGTGAGAATCTTAAAACTTATGTATTGATATCTCTCTGGAAGTGAGTCAAGTGGGTGTAAAGCCGCATAAACAAAGCTGTGATAAGCAGCTAAACCCCATTATAAAAATAAATTAGTTTTAAAAACCCATGAAACAAAGACAGTGAAAGACAGAGAAATTCTTACAAAATTCATTCAGGGGCTGTGACGCAACCTGGATTGACCATATCTAGACCCACAGCTGGATGAGACATAAGGGTGGACACTCTTGGGGCTGAGAGGTTTGGTGAGGTTGGGTGAGCCATCGCAGACCCTTAAATGTAATACTGCGTGGTACCCATCCCATGGGTCCCAAATCTCCAGGTTCAAGGGCATCTTCCTACATCGAAAACTTGCATGAGGAACCCAGAAGATGGTACAGTGTGTGATTTTGAAATGTTTCTAAAACGCACCTCATTTCTCATCTCCTTGTGCTCGGGTTCGCCATTCCAGCTACTTTACTAGCAATCTCCCTACTTGGAGAATCAGCACCTTTAACCTCCTGTTCTGTACAGGTTGCAATTTGTCCTGAGGATGAACGGGAAGAGGGGCAACCAATGAGAGACTAGATCTAGGTGTTGGGACAGGCACAGGTCACTCTATTTTCCCATCAGGAAGAAGAAATAACCAGAGGCTCAGCCTGCCTCCCGGATCCAGAATAGGGCCTGAGGCAATCCCGCGCTTTTGCGGCCAGCTCCCAAAAAAGCGAGTTGAAAAATGGAGCTCAGGGGCACTGCAATTCACAAACCTGCAGAGGTATAAATGATAACTCTCGTCCACAAATATATTGAGGGAAGGCAACGAAGAGGATTTGAAAGCAAGGCAGAACTGCAAAACACAGATTTCAGGAGGTAGATTCGAATCGCCTTTCAAGCACATGAAAAGCGGCAAAACGTGGAAAATGATGCCCTTGGCCAAAAAGGGCGTATGCGTTTTTTCCTGAATATATTCAGGAAAAAACGCATACGCCCTTTTTGGCCAACCAAGCAACCTGGAAAGGCAAATCAGCGCTACAAAGAAGTCTCGCTTCCCATGGGTCAAAAGGGCCATGCTGAAAAAAGTGTCAAAACCACAAATGCAGGACAGGCCATGGAGAAATGGGAGCCTTGCCACGCTGATGGGCGGGATGTAAATTGCGAAAAGCCACTCTGGAGAAGTGTACGGAGTGGCCTGAAACATCGAAAAAACAAAGTTTATGGAGCATAGGACACTTCCACTCATGGGCGTATAAATTGGGAATACTAAAAATCAGCAAGACTCAGGCACCCCAAAGTTTAGGCCTGCTCTGTTGACAAGAACCTCCACTCCACGAAACCTTAAATATCCCAGGAAGGAGAAAAATGGATAAAGAAGTTGTGGTTCTTATATACAATGGAATATCACTCTGCCATGAAATGAATGTCATAAGGCCAGTAGACGCAAGATGGGTGGACTTAGGTACGACGATTCTAAGGGAAATAAGTCACACAGAAAAAGACACATATCAAAAGATATCACTTATAGAGGGATGTAAAAACCGCTACACTTGAACTGAATTACAAATCAGAACAGTGTCACATATTTAAAACACACTATGGCTGCTTAACGGGAAAGGTGACGTGGGGTGATGCATAAAACAAGGGTTTCAAATTAGCTCAGATACCGTTCCATACACACAATATGTAATAGAAAAGACCTACTCCTTGCTCAGTGAACTGGACTCAACACCCCCTATTCACCGCACAAGAATATATCTAACTAGTGAGAATCTTAAAACTTATGTATTGATATCTCTCTGGAAGTGAGTCAAGTGGGTGTAAATCCGCATAAACACAGCTGTGATAAGCAGCTAAACCCCATTATAAAAATAAATTAGTTTTAAAAACCCATGAAACAAAGACAGTGAAAGACAGAGAAATTTTTACAAAATTCATTCAGGGGCTGTGACGCAACCTGGATTGACCATATCTAGACCCACAGCTGGATGACACATAAAGGTGGACACTCTTGGGGCTGAGAGGTTTGGTGAGGTTGGGTGAGCAAACGCAGACACCTTAAAGTAATATTGCGTGGTACCCATCCCATGGGTCCCAAATCTCCAGGTTCAAGGGCATCTTCCTACATCGAAAACATGCATGAGAAACCCAGAAGATGGTACACCGTGTGATTGGGAAAGTTTCTAAAACGCACCTCATTTCTCAACTCCGTGTGCTCGGGTTCGCCATTCCAGCTACTTTACTAGCAATCTCCCTACTTGGAGAATCAGCACCTTTAACCGCCTGTTCCATACAGGTTGCAATTTGTCCTAAGGATGAATGGGAATAGGGGCAACAAATGAGAGACTAGATGTAGGTGTTGGGACAGGCACAGGTCACTCTATTTTCCCATCAGGAAGAAGATTTAACCACAGGCTCAGCCTACCGCCCGGAACAAGAATAGGGCCTGAGGCAATCCCGCGCTTCTGCGGCCAGCTCCCAAAAAAGCCAGTTGAAAAATGGAGCACATGGGCACTGCAATTCACATACCTGCAGAGTTATAAATGATAACTCTCGTCCACAAATATATTGAGGGAAGGCAAAGAAGAGGATTTGAAAGCAAGGCAGAATTGCAGGAAACTGGTTTCAGGAGGTAGATTCGAATCGCCTTTAAAGCACATGAAAAGCGGCAAAACGTCGACAATGATGCCCTTGGCCAAAAAGGGCGTATGCGTTTTTTCCTGAATATATTCAGGAAAAAACGCATACGCCCTTTTTGGCCAACCAAGCAACCTGGAAAGGTAAATCAGCGCTACAAAGAAGTCTCGCTTCCCATCGGTCAAAAGGACCATGCTGAAAAAACTGTCAAAACCACAGAAGCAGGACAGGCCATTGAGAAATGGGAGCCTTGCTACACTGATGGGCGGGATGTAAATTGCCAGCAACCACTCTGGAGAAGTGTACGGTGTGTCCTGAAACATCGAAAAAACACAGCTTAGGGAGCATAGGGCACTTCCACTAATGGGCGTATAAATTGGGAAAATTAAAAATCAGCAAGACACAGGCACCCCAAAGTTTAGGGCTGCTCTGTTGACAAGAACCTCCACTTCATGACACCTTAAATATCCCAGGAAAGAGAAAAATGGATAAAGAAGTTGTGGTCCTTATGTACAATCGAATATCATTCAGCCATGAAATCAATGTCATAAGGCTAGTAGCAGCATGAGGAGTGGATTTAGGTACGACGACTCTAAGTGAAATAAGTCACACAGAAAAAGACACTTATCATAAGCTATCACTTATAGAGGGAATGTAAAAACTGCTACACTTGAACTGAATTACAAAAGAGAACAGAGTCACACGTTTAGAAAACACACTATGGCTGCTTAACGGGAAAGACGAGGTGGTGTGATGCATAAAACAAGGGTTTCAAATTAGATCAGATACCGTTCCATACACCCAATATGTAATAGACAAGACCTACTCCTTGCTCAGTGAACTGGACTCAACACCCCTATTCACCGCACAAGTATATATCTGACTAGTGAGAATCTTAAAACCTATGTATTGATATCCCTCTGGAAGTGTGTCAAGTGGGTGTAAAGCCGCATAAACACAGCCGTGAAAAGCAGCTAAACCCCATTATAAAAATAAATTACTTGTAGAAACCCGTAAAACAAAGACAGTGAAAGAGAGAGAAATCCTTACACAATTCGTTCAGGGGCTGTGATGCAACCTGGATTGGAAATATCTAGACCCACAGCTGGATGAGTCCTAAGGGTGGACACTCTTGGGGCTGACAGGTTTGGTGAGGTTGGGTGAGCAAACTCAGACCCTTTAAGGTAATACTGCGTGGTACCCATCCCATGGGTCCCAAATCTCCAGTTTTAAGGGCATCTTCCTGCATTGAAAACATGCATGAGAAACCCAGAAGATGGTACACCATGTGATCGGGAAAGGTTTCTAAAACGCACCTCATTTCTCATCTCCTTGTGCTCGGGTTCACCATTCCAGCTACTTTACTAGCAATCTCCCTACTTGGAGAATCAACACCTTTAACCTCCAGTTCTGTACAGGTTGCAATTTGTCCTGAGGATGAACGGGAAGAGGGGCAACCAATGAGAGACTAGATGTAGGTGTTGGGACAGGCACAGGTCACTCTATTTTCCCATGAGGAAGAAGAAATAACCAGAGGCTCAGCCTGCCACCCGGAACCAAAAGAGGGCCTGAGGCAATCCCGTGCTTTTGCGGCCAGATCCCAAAAAAGCGAGTTGAAAAATGGAGCTCAGGGGCACTGCAATTCACAAACCTGCAGAGTTATAAATGATAACTCTCGTCCACAAATATATTGAGGGAAGGCAACGAAGAGGATTTGAAAGCAAGGCAGAATTGCAGGAAACTGGTTTCAGGAGGTAAATTCGAATCGCCTTTAAAGCACATGAAAAGCGGCAAAACGTCGACAATGATGCCCTTGGCCAAAAAGGGCGTATGCGTTTTTTCCTGAATATATTCAGGAAAAAACGCATACGCCCTTTTTGGCCAACCAAGCAACCTGGAAAGGTAAATCAGCGCTACAAAGAAGTCTCGCTTCCCATCGGTCAAAAGGGCCATGCTGCAAAAAGTGTCAAAACCACAAAAGCAGGACAGGCCATTGAGAAATGGGAGCCTTGCTACACTGATGGGCGGGATGTAAATTGCCAGCAACCACTCTGGTGAAGTGTAGAGTGTGGCCTGAAACATCGAAAAAACACAGCTTAGGGAGCATAGGGCACTTCCACTCATGGGCGTATAAATTGGGAAAATTAAAAATCAGCAAGACACAGGCACCCCAAAGTTTAGGGCTGCTCTGTTGACAAGAACCTCCACTTCATGACACCTTAAATATCCCAGGAAAGAGAAAAATGGATAAAGAAGTTGTGGTCCTTATGTACAATGGAATATCACTCAGCCATGAAATCAATGTCATAAGGCTAGTAGCAGCATGATGAGTGGATTTAGGTACGACGACTATAAGTGAAATAAGTCACACAGAAAAACACACTTATCATAAGCTATCACTTATAGAGGGAATGTAAAAACTGCTACACTTGAACTGAATTACAAAAGAGAACAGAGTCACACGTTTAGAAAACACACTATGGCTGCTTAACGGGAAAGATGAGGTGGAGTGATGCATAAAACAAGGGTTTCAAATTAGATCAGATACCGTTCCATACACCCAATATGTAATAGACAAGACCTACTCCTTGCTCAGTGAACTGGACTCAACACCCCCTATTCACCGCACAAGTATATATCTGACTAGTGAGAATCTTAAAACCTATGTATTGATATCCCTCTGGAAGTGTGTCAAGTGGGTGTAAAGCCGCATAAACACAGCCGTGAAAAGCAGCTAAACCCCATTATAAAAATAAATTACTTGTAGAAACCCGTAAAACAAAGACAGTGAAAGAGAGAAAAATTCTTACACAAATTGTTCAGGGGCTGTGATGCAACCTGGATTGAAAATATCTAGACCCACAGCTGGATGAGACCTAAGGGTGGACACTCTTGGAGCTGACAGGTTTGGTGAGGTTGGGTGAGCAAACACAGACCCTTTAAGGTAATACTGCGTGGTACCCATCCCATGGGTCCCAAATCTCCAGTTTTAAGGGCATCTTCCTGCATTGAAAACATGCATGAGAAACCCAGAAGATGGTACACCATGTGATCGGGAAAGGTTTCTAAAACGCACCTCATTTCTCATCTCCTTGTGCTCGGGTTCACCATTCCAGCTACTTTACTAGCAATCTCCCTACTTGGAGTATCAACACCTTTAACCTCCTGTTCTGTACAGGTTGCAATTTGTCCTGAGGATGAACGGGAAGAGGGGCAACCAATGAGAGACTAGATGTAGGTGTTGGGACAGGCACAGGTCACTCTATTTTCCCATCAGGAAGAAGAAATAACCAGAGGCTCAGCCTGCCACCAGAAACCAGAAGAGGGCCTGAGGCAATCCCGCGCTTTTGCGGCCAGATCCCAAAAAAGCGAGTTGAAAAATGGAGCTCAGGGGCACTGCAATTCACAAACCTGCAGAGTTATAAATGATAACTCTCGTCCACAAATATATTGAGGGAAGGCAAGGAAGAGGATTTATAAGCAAGGCAGAATTGCAGGAAACAGATTTCAGGAGGTAGAATCGAATCACCTTTAAAGCACATGAAAAGCGGCAAAACGTCGACAATGATGCCCTTGGCCAAAAAGGGCGTATGCGTTTTTTCCTGAATATATTCAGGAAAAAACGCATACGCCCTTTTTGGCCAACCAAGCAACCTGGAAAGGCAAGTCAGCGCTACAAAGAAGTCTCGCTTCCCATAGGACAAAAGGGTCATGCTGCAAAAAGTGTCAAAACCAGAAATGCAGGACAGACCATTGAGAAATGGTAGCCTTGCTACGCTGATGGGTGGGATGTAAATTGCCAACAGACACTCTGGAGAAGTGTACGGTGTGTCCTGAAACATCGAAAAAACACAGCTTAGGGAGCATAGGGCACGTCCACTCATGGGCGTATAAATTGGGAAAACTAAAAATCAGCAAGACACAGGCACCCCAAAGTTTAGGGCTGCTCTGTTGACAAGAACCTCCACTTCATGACACCTTAAATATCCCAGGAAAGAGAAAAATGGATAAAGAAGTTGTTTTCCTTATGTACAATGGAATATCACTCAGACATGAAATCAACGTCATAAGGCTAGTAGAAGCAAGATGAGTGGATTTAGGTATGACGATTCTAAGTGAAATAAGTCACACAGAAAAAGACACTTATCATAAGCTATCACTTATACAGGGAATGTAAAAACCGCTACACTTGAACTGAATTACAAAACAGAACAGAGTCAGACGTTTAGAAAACACACTATGGCTGCTTAACGGGAAAGGTTAGGTGGGGTGATGCATAAAACAAGGGTTTCAAATTCCCTCATACCGTTCCGTACACCCAATATGTAATAGACAAGACCTACTCCTTGCTCAGTGAACTGGACTCAACACCCCCTATTCACCGCACAAGAATATATTTGACTAGTAAGAATCTTAAAACCTATGTAATGATATCTGTCTGGAAGTGAGTCAAGTGGGTGTAAAGCCGCATAAACACAGCCGTGAAAAGCAGCTAAACCCCATTATAAAAATAAATTACTTTTAAAAACCCGTAAAACAAAGACAGTGAAAGAGAGAGAAATTCTTACAAAATTCGTTCAGAGGCTGTGATGCAACCTGGATTGACCATATCTAGACCCACAGCTGGATGAGAGATAAGGGGGACACTCTTGGGGCTGAAAGGTTGGGTGAGGTTGGGTGAGCAAACACAGACCCTTTAAAGTAATACTGCCTGGTACCCATCCCATGGGTCTCAAATCTCCAGGTTCAAGGGCATCTTCTTACATCGAAAACATGCATGAGAAACCCAGAAGATGGTACACCGTGTGATTTTGAAAGGTTTCTAATACGCACCTCATTTCTCATCTCCTTGTGCTCGGGTTCGCCATTCCAGCTACTTTACTAGCAATCTCCCTACTTGGAGAATTAGCACCTTTAAGCTCCTGTTCCCTACAGGTTGCAATTTGTCCTGAGGATGAACGGGAAGAGGGGCAACAAATGAGAGACTAGATCTAGGTGTTGGGACAGGCACAGGTCACTCTATTTTCCCATCAGGAAGAAGAATTAACCACAGGCTCAGCCTGCCGCCCAGAAGCAGAATAGGGCCTGAGGGAATCCCACGCTTTTGCGGCCAGCTCCCAAAAAAGCGAGTTGAAAAATGGAGCTCAGGGACACTGCAATTCACAAACCCGCAGCGTTATAAATGATAACTCTCATCCACAGATATATTGAGGGAAGGCAACGAAGAGGATTTGAAAGCAAGGCAGAATTGCAGGAAACAGATTTCAGGAGGTAGATTCGAATCGCCTTTAAAGCACATGAAAAGCGGCAAAACGTCGACAATGATGCCCTTGGCCAAAAAGGGCGTATGCGTTTTTTCCTGAATATATTCAGGAAAAAACGCATACGCCCTTTTTGGCCAACCAAGCAACCTGGAAAGGCAAATCAGCGCTACAAAGAAGTCTCGCTTCCCATCGGTCAAAAGGGTCATGCTGCAAAAAGTGTCAAAACCAGAAATGCAGGACAGGCCATGGAGAAATGGCAGCCTTGCTACGCTGATGGGCGGGATGTAAATTGCCAACAGCCACTCTGGAGAAGTGTACGGTGTGTCCTGAAACATCGAAAAAACACAGCTTAGGGAGCATAGGGCACGTCCACTCATGGGCGTATAAATTGGGAAAACTAAAAATCAGCAAGACACAGGCACCCCAAAGTTTAGGGCTGCTCTGTTGACAAGAACCTCCACTTCATGACACCTTAAATATCCCAGGAAAGAGAAAAATGGATAATGAAGTTGTGGTCCTTATGTACAATGGAATATCACTCAGACATGAAATCAATGTCATAAGGCTAGTAGAAGCAAGATGAGTGGATTTAGGTATGACGATACTAAGTGAAATAAGTCACACAGAAAAAGACACTTATCATAAGCTATCACTTATAGAGGGAATGTAAAAACCGCTACACTTGAACTGAATTACAAAACAGAACAGAGTCACACGTTTAGAAAACACACTATGGCTGCTTAACGGGAGAGGTGAGATGGGGTGATGCATAAAACAAGGGTTTCAAATTCACTCAGATACTGTTCCATACACCCAATATGTAATAGACAAGACCTACTCCTTGCTCAGTGTACTGGACTCAACACCCCCTATTCACCGCACAAGAATATATGTGACTAGTAAGAATCTTAAAACCTATGTATTGATATCTGTCTGGAAGTGAGTCAAGTGGGTGTAAAGCCGCATAAACACAGCCGTGAAAAGCAGCTAAACCCCATTATAAAATAAATTACTTTTAAAAACCCGTAAAACAAAGACAGTGAAAGAGAGAGAAATTCTTACAAAATTCGTTCAGAGGCTGTGATGCAACCTGGATTGACCATATCTAGACCCACAGCTGGATGAGACATAAGGGGGACACACTTGGGGCAGAAAGGTTGGGTGAGGTTGGGTGAGCAAACGCAGACCCTTTAAAGTAATACTGCCTGGTACCCATCCCATGGGTCCCAAATCTCCAGGTTCAAGGGCATCTTCCTACATCGAAAACATGCATGAGAAACCCAGAAGATGGTACACCGTGTGATTTTGAAAGCTTTCTAATACGCACCTCATTTCTCATCTCCTTGTGCTCGGGTTCGCCATTCCAGCTACTTTACTAGCAATCTCCCTACTTGGAGAATCAGCACCTTTAAGCTCCTGTTCCCTACAGGTTGCAATTTGTCCTGAGGATGAACGGGAAGAGGGGCAACCAATGAGAGACTAGATCTAGGTGATGGGACAGGCACAGGTCACTCTATTTTCCCATGAGGAAGAAGAATTAACCACAGGCTCAGCCTGCCGCCCAGAAGCAGAATAGGGCCTGAGGCAATCTCGCGCTTTTGCGGCCAGCTCCCAAAAAAGCGAGTTGAAAAATGGAGCTCAGGGACACTGCAATTCACAAACCCGCAGCGTTATAAATGATAACTCTCATCCACAGATATATTGAGGGAAGGCAACGAAGAGGATTTGAAAGCAAGGCAGAATTGCAGGAAACAGATTTCAGGAGGTAGATTCGAATCGCCTTTTAAGTACATGAAAAGCGGCAAAACGTCGACAATGATGCCCTTGGCCAAAAAGGGCGTACGCGTTTTTTCCTAAATATATTCAGGAAAAAACGCATACGCCCTTTTTGGCCAACCAAGCAACCTGGAAAGGCAAATCAGCGCTACAAAGAAGTCTCGCTTCCCATCGGTCAAAAGGGTCATGCTGCAAAAACTGTCAAAACCAGAAATGCAGGACAGGCCATGTAGAAATGGCAGCCTTGCTACGCTGATGGGCGGGATGTAAATTGCCAACATCCACTCTGGAGAAGTGTACGGTGTGTCCTGAAATATCGAAAAAACACAGCCTAGGGAGCATAGTGCACGTCCACTCATGGGCGTATAAATTGGGAAAACTAAAAATCAGCAAGACACAGGCACCCCAAAGTTTAGGGCTGCTCTGTTGACAAGAACCTCCACTCATGTCACCTTAAATATCCCAGGAAAGAGAAAAATGGATAAAGAAGTTGTGGTCCTTATGTACAATGGAATATCACTCAGACATGAAATCAATGTCATAAGGCTAGTAGAAGCAAGATGAGTGGATTTAGGTACGACGATTCTAAGTGTAATAAGTCACACAGAAAAAGACACTTATCATAAGCTATCACTTATAGAGGGAATGTAAAAAGCGCTACACTTGAACTGAATTACAAAACAGAACAGAGTCACACGTTTAGAAAACACACTATGGCTGCTTAACGGGAAAGGTGAGGTGGGGTGATGCATAAAACAAGGGTTTCAAATTCGCTCAGATACCGTTCCATACACCCAATATGTAATAGACAAGACCTACTCCTTGCTCAGTGAACTGGACTCAACACCCCCTATTCACCGCACAAGAATATATGTGACTAGTAAGAATCTTAAAACCTATGTATTGATATCTGTCTGGAAGTGAGTCAAGTGGGTGTAAAGCCGCATAAACACAGCCGTGAAAAGCAGCTCAACCCCATTATAAAAATAAATTACTTTTAAAAACCCGTAAAACAAAGACAGTGAAAGAGAGAGAAATTCTTACAAAATTCGTTCAGAGGCTGTGATGCAACCTGGATTGACCATATCTAGACCCACAGCTGGATGAGACATAAGGGTGGACACTCTTGGGGCTGAAAGTTTGGGTGAGGTTGGGTGAGCAAACGCAGACCCTTTAAAGTAATACTGCCTGGTACCCATCCCATGGGTCCCAAATCTCTAGGTTCAAGGGCATCTTCCTACATCGAAAACATGCATGAGGAACCCAGAAGATGGTACACCCTGTGATTTTGAAAGGTTTCTAATACGCACCTCATTTCTCATCTCCTTGTGCTCGGGTTCGCCATTCCAGCTACTTTACTAGCAATCTCCCTACTTGGAGAATCAGCACCTTTAACCTCCTGTTCCCTACAGGTTGCAATTTGTCCTGAGGATGAACGGGAAGAGGGGCAAACAATGAGAGACTAGATCTAAGTGTTGGGACAGGCACAGGTCAATCTATTTTCCCATCAGGAAGAAGAATTAACCACAGGCTCAGCCTGCCGCCAGGAACCAGAATAGGGCCTGAGGCAATCCCGTGCTTTTGCGGCCAGCTCCCAAAAAAGACAGTTGAAAAATGGAGCTCAGGGGAACTGCCATTCACAAACCTGCTGAATTATAAATGATAACTCTCGTCCAAAAATATATTGAGGGAAGGCAACGAAGAGGATTTGAAAGCAAGGCAGAATTGCAGGAAACAGGTTTCAGGAGTAGATTCGAATCGCCTTTAAAGCACATGAAAAGTGGCAAAACGTCGACCATGATGCCATTGGCCAAACAGGGCGTATGCGTTTTTTCCTGAATATATTCAGGGAAAAACGCATACGCCCTGTTTGGCCAACCAAGCAACCTGGAAAGGCAAATCAGCGCTACAAAGAAGTCTCGCTTCCCATCGGTCAAAAGGGCCATGCTGCAAAAAGTGTCAAAACCAGAAATGCAGGACAGGCCATGGAGAAATGGCAGCCTTGCTACGCTGATGGGCGGGATGTAAATTGCCAACAGCCACTCTGGAGAAGTGTACGGTGTGTCCTGAAACATCGAAAAAACACAGCTTAGGGAGGATAGGGCACGTCCACTCATGGGCGTATAAATTGGGAAAACTAAAAATCAGCAAGACACAGGCACCCCAAAGTTTAGGGCTGCTCTGTTGACAAGAACCTCCACTCATGACAACTTAAATATCCCAGGAAAGAGAAAAATGGATAAAGAAGTTGTGGTCCTTATGTACAATGGAATATCACTCAGACATGAAATCAATGTCATAAGGCTAGTAGAAGCAAGATGAGTGGATTTAGGTACGACGATTCTAAGTGTAATAAGTCACACAGAAAAAGACACTTATCATAAGCTATCACTTATAGACGGAATGTAAAAACCGCTACACTTGAGCTGAATTACAAAACAGAACAGAGTCACACGTTTAGAAAACACACTATGGCTGCTTAACGGGAAAGGTGAGGTGGGGTGATGCATAAAACAAGGGTTTCAAATTCGCTCAGATACCGTTCCATACACCCAATATGTAATAGACAAGACCTACTCCTTGCTCAGTGAACTGGACTCAACACCCCCTATTCACCGCACAAGAATATATCTGACTAGTAAGAATCGTAAAACCTATGTATTGATATCTCTCTGGAAGTGAGCCAAGTGGGTGTAAAGCCGCATAAACACAGCCGTGAAAAGCAGCTAAACCCCATTATAAAAATAAATTACTTTTAAAAACCCGTAAAACAAAGACAGTGAAAGAGCGAGAAATTCTTACAAAATTCGTTCAGGGGCTGTGATGCAACCTGGATTGACCATATCTAGACCCACAGCTGGATGAGACATAAGGGTGGACACTCTTGGGGCTGAGAGGTTGGGTGAGGTTGGGTGTGCAAACACAGACCCTTTAAAGTAATACTGCGTGGTACCCATCCCATGGGTCCCAAATCTCCAGGTTCAAGGGCATCTTCCTACATCGAAAACATGCATGAGAAACCCAGAAGATGGTACACCATGTGATTTTGAAAGGTTTCTAAAACGCACCTCATTTCTCATCTCCTTGTGCTCGGGTTCGCAATTCCAGCTACTTTATTAGCAATCTCCCTACTTGGAGAATCAGCACCTTTAACCTCCTGTTCCCTACAGGTTGCAATTTGTCCTGAGGATGAACGGGAAGAGGGGCAACCAATGAGAGACTAGATCTAGGTGTTGGGAAAGGCACAGGTCACTCTATTTTCCCATCAGGAAGAAGAATTAACCACAGGCTCATCCTGCCGCCCGGAAGCAGAATAGGGCCTGAGGCAATCCCGCGCTCTTGCGGCCAGCTCCCAAAAAAGCGAGTTGAAAAATGGAGCCCAGGGACACTGCCATTCACAAACCCGCAGAGTTATAAATGATAACTCTCGTTCACAAATATATTGAGGGAAGGCAACGAAGAGGATTTGAAAGCAAGGCAGAATTGCAGGAAACAGGTTTCAGGAGGTAGATTAGAATCGCCTTTAAAGCACATGAAAAGTGGCAAAATTTCGACAATGATGCCCTTGGCCAAAAAGGGCGTATGCGTTTTTTCCTGAATATATTCAGGAAAAAACGCATACGCCCTTTTTGGCCAACCAAGCAACATGGAAAGGCAAATCAGCGCTACAAAGAAGTCTCGCTTCCCATCGGTCAAAAGGGCCATGCTGCAAAATGTGTCAAAACCAGAAATGCAGGACAGGCCATGGAGAAATGTCAGCCTTGCTACGCTGATGGGCGGGATGTAAATTGCCAGCAGCCACTCTGGAGAAGTGTACGGTGTGTCCTGAAACATCGAAAAAACACAGCTTAGGGAGCATAGGGCACGTCCACTCATGGGCGTATAAATTGGGAAAATTAAAAATCAGCAAGACACAGGCACCCCAAAGTTTAGGGCTGCTCTGTTGACAAGAACCTCCACTTCATGACACCTTAAATATCACCAGGAAAGAGAAAAATGGATAAAGAAGTTGTGGTCCTTATGTACAATGGAATATCACTCAGACATGAAATCAATGTCATAAGGCTAGTAGAAGCAAGATGAGTGGATTTAGGTACGACGATTCTAAGTGAAATAAGTCACACAGAAAAAGACACTTATCATAAGCTATCACTTATAGAGGGAATGTAAAAACCGCTACACTTGAACTGAATTACAAAACAGAACAGAGTCACACGTTTAGAAAACACACTATGGCTGCTTAACGGGAAAGGTGAGGTGGGGTGATGCATAAAACAAGGGTTTCAAATTCGTTCAGATACCGTTCCATACACCCAATATGTAATAGACAAGACCTACTCCTTGCTCAGTGAACTGGACTCAACACCCCCTATTCACCGCACAAGAATATATCTGACTAGTAAGAATCTTAAAACCTATGTATTGATATCTCTCTGGAAATGAATCAAGTGGGTGTAAAGCCGCATAAACACAGCCGTGAAAAGCAGCTAAACCCCATTATAAAAATAAATTACTTTTAAAAACCCGTAAAACAAAGACAGTGAAATAGAGAGAAATTCTTCCAAAATTCGGTCAGGGGCTGTGATGCAACCTGGATTGACCATATCTAGACACACAGCTGGATGAGACATAATGGTGGACACTCTTGGGGCTGATAGGTTAGGTGAGGTTGGGTGAGCAAACGCAGAACCTTTAAAGTAATACTGCGTGGTACGCATCCCATGGGTCCCAAATCTCCAGGTTCAAGGGCATCTTCCTACATTAAAACATACATGAGAAACCCAGAAGATGGTACACCGTGTGATTTTGAAAGGTTTCTAAAACGCACCTCATTTCTCATCTCCTTGTGCTCGGGTTCGCCATTCCAGGTACTTTACTAGCAATCTCCCTACTTGGAGAATCAGCACCTTTAACCTCCTGTTCCCTACAGGTTGCAATTTGTCCTGAGGATGAACGGGAAGAGGGGCAACAAATGAGAGACTAGATCTAGGTGTTGGGACAGGCACAGGTCACTCTATTTTCCCATCAGGAAGAAGAATTAACCACAGGCTCAGCCTGCCGCCCAGAAGCAGAATAGGGCCTGAGGCAATCCCGCGCTCTTGCGGCCAGCTCCCAAAAAGCGAGTTGAAAAATGGAGCCCAGGGACACTGCCATTCACAAACCCGCAGAGTTATAAATGATAACTCTCGTCCACAAATATATTGAGGGAAGGCAACGAAGAGGATTTGAAAGCAAGGCAGAATTGCAGGAAACTGGTTTCAGGAGGTAGATTCGAATCGCCTTTAAAGCACATGAAAAGTCTCAAAACGTCGACAATGATGCCCTTGGCCAAAAAGGGCGTATGCGTTTTTTCCTGAATATATTCAGGAAAAAACGCATACGCCCTTTTTGGCCAACCAAGCAACCTGGATAGGCAAATCAGCGCTACAAAGAAGTCTCGCTTCCCATCGGTCAAAAGGGCCATGCTGCAAAAAGTGTCAAAACCAGAAATGCAGGACAGGCCATGGAGAAATGGCAGCCTTGCTACGCTGATGGGCGGGATGTAAATTGCCAACAGCCACTCTGGAGAAGTGTATGGTGTGTGCTGAAACATCGAAAAAACACAGCTTAGGGAGCATAGGGCACGTCCACTCATGGGCGTATAAATTGGGAAAACCAAAAATCAGCAAGACACAGGCACCCCAATGATTAGGGCTGCTCTGTTGACAAGAACCTCCCCTTCATGACACCTTAAATATCCCAGGAAAGAGAAAAATGGATAAAGAATTTGTGGTCCTTATGTACAATGGAATATCACTCAGACATGAAATCAATGTCATAAGGCTAGTAGAAGCAAGATGAGTGGATTTAGGAACGACGATTCTAAGTGAAATAAGTCACACAGAAAAAGACACTTATCATAAGCTATCACTTATAGAGGGAATGTAAAAACCGCTACACTTGAACTGAATTACAAAACAGAACAGAGTCACACGTTTAGAAAACACACTATGGCTGCTTAACGGGAAAGTTGAGGTGGGGTGAGGCATAAAACAAGGGTTTCAAATTCGCTCAGATACCGTTCCATACACCCAATATGTGATAGACAAAACCTACTGCTTGCTCAGTGAACTGGACACAACACCCCCTATTCACCGCAGAAGAATATATCTGACTACTAAGAATCGTAAAACCTATGTATTGATATCTCTCTGGAAGTGAGTCAAGTGGGTGTAAAGGCGAAATAACACAGCCGTGAAAGGCAGCTAAACCCCATTATAAAAATAAATTACTTTTAAAAACCCGTAAAACAAAGACAGTGAAAGAGAGAGAAATTCTTACATAATTCGTTCAGGGGCTGTGATGCAACCTGGATTGACCATATCTAGACCCACAGCTGGATGAGACATAAGGGTGGACACTCTTGGGGCTGAGACGTTGGGTGAGGTTGGGTGTGCAAACACAGACCCTTTAAAGTAATACTGCGTGGTACCCATCCCATGGGTCCCAAATCTCCAGGTTCAAGGGCATCTTCCTACATCGAAAACATGCATGAGAAACCCAGAAGAAGGTACACCATGTGATTTTGAAAGGTTTCTAAAACGCACCTCATTTCTCATCTCCTTGTGCTCGGGTTCGCAATTCCAGCTACTTTATTAGCAATCTCCCTACTTGGAGAATCAGGACCTTTAACCTCCTGTTCCCTACAGGTTGCAATTTGTCCTGAGGATGAACGGGAAGAGGGGCAACCAATGAGAGACTAGATCTAGGTGTTGGGACAGGCACAGGTCACTCTATTTTCCCATCAGGAAGAAGAATTAACCACAGGCTCATCCTGCCGCCCGGAAGCAGAATAGGGCCTGAGGCAAACCCGCGCTCTTGCGGCCAGCTCCCAAAAAAGCGAGTTGAAAAAAGGAGCCCAGGGACACTGCCATTCACAAACCCGCAGAGTTATAAATGATAACTCTCGTCCACAAATATATTGAGGGAAGGCAACGAAGAGGATTTGAAAGCAAGGCACAATTGCAGGAAACAGGTTTCAGGAGGTAGATTAGAATCGCCTTTAAAGCACATGAAAAGTGGCAAAACTTCTACAATGATGCCCTTGGCCAAAAAGGGCGTATGCGTTTTTTCCTGAATATATTCAGGAAAAAACTCATACGCCCTTTTTGGCCAACCAAGCAACCTGGAAAGGCAAATCAGCACTACAAAGAAGTCTCGCTTCCCATCGGTCAAAAGGGCCATGCTGCAAAATGTGTCAAAACCAGAAATGCAGGACAGGCCATGGAGAAATGTCAGCCTTGCTACGCTGATGGGCGGGATGTAAATTGCCAACAGCCACTCTGGAGAAGTGTACGGTGTGTCCTGAAACATCGAAAAAACACAGCTTAGGGAGCATAGGGCACGTCCACTCATGGGCGTATAAATTGGGAAAATTAAAAATCAGCAAGACACAGGCACCCCAAAGTTTAGGGCTGCTCTGTTGACAAGAACCTCCACTTCATGACACCTTAAATATCACCAGGAAAGAGAAAAATGGATAACGAAGTTGTGGTCCTTATGTACAATGGAATATCACTCAGACATGAAATCAATGTCATAAGGCTAGTAGAAGCAAGATGAGTGGATTTAGGTACGACGATTCTAAGTGAAATAAGTCACACAGAAAAAGACACTTAAAATAAGCTATCACTTATAGAGGGAATGTAAAAACCGCTACACTTGAACTGAATTACAAAACAGAACAGAGTCACACGTTTAGAAAACACACTATGGCTGCATAACGGGAAAGGTGAGGTGGGGTGATGCATAAAACAAGGGTTTCAAATTCGTTCAGATACGGTTCCATACACCTAATATGTAATAGACAGGACCTACTCCTTGCTCAGTGAACTGGACTCAACACCCCCTATTCACCGCACAAGAATATATCTGACTAGTAAGAATCGTAAAACCTATGTATTGATATCTCTCTGGAAGTGAGTCAAGTGGGTGTAAAGCCGCATAAACACAGCCGTGAAAAGCAGCTAAACCCCATTATAAAAATAAATTACTTTTAAAAACCCGTAAAACAAAGACAGTGAAAGAGAGAGAAATTCTTACAAAATTCGGTCAGGGGCTGTGATGCAACCTGGATTGACCATATCTAGACACACAGCTGGATGAGACATAATGGTGGACACTCTTGGGGCTGATAGGTTAGGTGAGGTTGGGTGAGCAAACGCAGACCCTTTAAAGTAATACTGCGCGGTTCCCATCCCATGGGTCCCAAATCTCCAGGTTCAAGGGCATCTTCCTACATTAAAACATACATGAGAAACCCAGAAGATGGTACACCGTGTGATTTTGAAAGGTTTCTAAAACGCACCTCATTTCTCATCTCCTTGTGCTCGGGTTCGCCATTCCAGGTACTTTACTAGCAATCTCCCTACTTGGAGAATCAGGACCTTTAACCTCCTGTTCCCTACAGGTTGCAATTTGTCCTGAGGATGAACGGGAAGAGGGGCAACCAATGAGAGACTAGATCTAGGTGTTGGGATAGGCACAGGTCACTCTATTTTCCCATCAGGAAGAAGAATTAACCACAGGCTCAGCCTGCCGCCCAGAAGCAGAATAGGGCCTGAGGCAATCCCGCGCTCTTGCGGCCAGCTCCCAAAAAAGCGAGTTGAAAAATGGAGCCCAGGGACACTGCCATTCACAAACCCGCAGAGTTATAAATGATAACTCTCGTCCACAAATATATTGAGGGAAGGCAACGAAGAGGATTTGAAAGCAAGCCAGAATTGCAGGAAACAGGTTTCAGGAGGTAGATTCGAATCGCCTTTAAAGCACATGAAAAGTCTCAAAACGTCGACAATGATGCCCTTGGCCAAAAAGGGCGTATGCGTTTTTTCCTGAATATATTCAGGAAAAAACGCATAAGCCCTTTTTGGCCAACCAAGCAACCTGGAAAGGCAAATCAGCGCTACAAAGAAGTCTCGCTTCCCATCGGTCAAAAGGGCCATGCTGCAAAAAGTGTCAAAACCAGAAATGCAGGACAGGCCATGGAGAAATGGCAGCCTTGCTACGCTGATGGGCGGGATGTAAATTGCCAACAGCCACTCTGGAGAAGTGTATGGTGTGTGCTGAAACATCGAAAAAACACAGCTTAGGGAGCATAGGGCACGTCCACTCATGGGCGTATAAATTGGGAAAACTAAAAATCAGCAAGACACAGGCACCGGAAAGTTTAGGGCTGCTCTGTTGACAAGAACCTCCACTTCATGACACCTTAAATATCCCAGGAAAGAGAAAAATGGATAAAGAAGTTGTGGTCCTTATGTACAATGGAATATCACTCAGACATGAAATCAATGTCATAAGGCTAGTAGAAGCAAGATGAGTGGATTTAGGTATGACCATTCTAAGTGAAATAAGTCACACAGAAAAAGACACTTATCATAAGCTATCACTTATAGAGGGAATGTAAAAACCGCTAAACTTGAACTGAATTACAAAACAGAACAGAGTCACACGTTTAGAAAACACACTATAGCTGCTTAACGGGAAGGTGCGGTGGGGTGATGCATAAAACAAGGGTTTCAAATTCGCTCAGATACCGATCCATACACCCAATATGTTATAGACAAGACCTACTCTTTGCTCAGTGAACTGGACTCAACACCCCCTATTCACCGCACAAGAATATATCTGACTAGTAAGAATCGTAATACCTATGTATTGATATCTCTCTGGAAGTGAGTCAAGTGGGTGTAAAGCCTCATAAACACAGCCGTGAAAAGCAGCTAAACCCCATTTTAAAAATAAACTACTTTTAAAAACCCATAAAACAAAGACAGTGAAAGTGAGAGAAATTCTTACATAATTCCTTCATAGGCTGTGAAGCAACCTGGATTGACCATATCTAGACCCACAGCTGGATGAGACATAAGGGTGGACACTCTTGGGGCTGAGAGGTTGGGTGAGGTTGGGTGAGCAAACTCAGATCCTTTAAAGTAATACTGTGTGGTACCCATCCCATGGGTCCCAAATCTCCAGGTTCAAGGGCATCTTCCTACATCGAAAACATGCATGAGAAACCCAGAAGATGGTACACCGTGTGATTGGGAAAGTTTCTAAAACGCACCTCATTTCTCAACTCCGTGTGCTCGGGTTCGCCATTAAAGCTACTTTACTAGCAATCTCCCTACTTGGAGAATCAGCACCTTTAACCTCCTGTTCCATACAGGTTGCAATTTGTCCTAAGGATGAATGGGAAGAGGGGCAACCAATGAGAGAGTAGATCTAGGTGTTGGGACAGGCAAAGGTCACTCTATTTTCCCATCAGGAAGAAGAATTAACCACAGGCTCAGCCTACCGCCCGGAACCAGAATAGGGCCTGAGGCAATCCCGCACTTCTGCGGCCAGCTCCCAAAAAAGCCAGTTGAAAAATGGAGCACATGGGCACTGCAATTCACAAACCTGCAGAGTTATAAATGATAACTCTCGTCCACAAATATATTGAGGGAAGGCAACGAAGAGGATTTGAAAGCAAGGCAGAATTGCAGGAAACTGGTTTCAGGAGGTAGATTCGAATCGCCTTTAAAGCACATGAAAAGCGGCAAAACGTCGACAATGATGCCCTTGGCCAAAAAGCGCGTATGCGTTTTTTCCTGAATATATTCAGGAAAAAACGCATACGCCCTTTTTGGCCAACCAAGCAACCTGGAAAGGCAAATCAGCGCTACAAAGAAGTCTCGCTTCCCATCGGTCAAAAGGGCCATGCTGAAAAAAGTGTCAAAACCACAAAAGCAGGACAGGCCATTGAGAAATGGGAGCCTTGCTACACTGATGGGCGGGATGTAAATTGCCAGCAACCACTCTGGAGAAGTGTAGGGTGTGGCCTGAAACATCGAAAAAACACAGCTTAGGGAGCATAGGGCACTTCCACTCATGGGCGTATAAATTGGGAAAATTAAAAATCAGCAAGACACAGGCACCCCAAAGTTTAGGGCTGCTCTGTTGACAAGAACCTCCACTTCATGACACCTTAAATATCCCAGGAAAGAGAAAAATGGATAAAGAAGTTGTGGTCCTTATGTACAATGGAATATCACTCAGCCATGAAATCAATGTCATAAGGCTAGTAGCAGCATGATGAGTGGATTTAGGTACGACGACTATAAGTGAAATAAGTCACACAGAAAAAGACACTTATCATAAGCTATCACTTATAGAGGGAATGTAAAAACTGCTACACTTGAACTGAATTACAAAAGAGAACAGAGTCACACGTTTAGAAAACACACTATGGCTGCTTAACGGGAAAGATGAGGTGGAGTGATGCATAAAACAAGGGTTTCAAATTAGATCAGATACCGTTCCATACACCCAATATGTAATAGACAAGACCTACTCCTTGCTCAGTGAACTGGACTCAACACCCCCTATTCACCGCACAAGTATATATCTGACTAGTGAGAATCTTAAAACCTATGTATTGATATCCCTCTGGAAGTGTGTCAAGTGGGTGTAAAGCCGCATAAACACAGCCGTGAAAAGCAGCTAAACCCCATTATAAAAATAAATTACTTGTAGAAACCCGTAAAACAAAGACAGTGAAAGAGAGAGAAATTCTTACACAAATTGTTCAGGGGCTGTGATGCAACCTGGATTGAAAATATCTAGACCCACAGCTGGATGAGACCTAAGGGTGGACACTCTTGGGGCTGACAGGTTTGGTGAGGTTGGGTGAGCAAACACAGACCCTTTAAGGTAATACTGCGTGGTACCCATCCCATGGGTCCCAAATCTCCAGTTTTAAGGGCATCTTCCTGCATTGAAAACATGCATGAGAAACCCAGAAGATGGTACACCATGTGATCGGGAAAGGTTTCTAAAACGCACCTCATTTCTCATCTCCTTGTGCTCGGGTTCACCATTCCAGCTACTTTACTAGCAATCTCCCTACTTGGAGAATCAACACCTTTAACCTCCTGTTCTGTACAGGTTGCAATTTGTCCTGAGGATGAACGGGAAGAGGGGCAACCAATGAGAGACTAGATGTAGGTGTTGGGACAGGCACAGGTCACTCTATTTTCCCATCAGGAAGAACAATTAACCACAGGCTCAGCCTGCCGCTCAGAAGCAGAATAGGGCCTGAGGCAATCCCGCGCTTCTGCGGCCAGCTCCCAAAAAAGCGAGTTGAAAAATGGAGCACATGGGCACTGCAATTCACAAACCTGCAGAGTTATAAATGATAACTCTCGTCCACAAATATATTGAGGGAAGGCAAAGAAGAGGATTTGAAAGCAAGGCAGATTTGCAGGAAACAGGTTTCAGGAGGTAGATTCGAATCGCCTTTAAAGCACATGAAAAGCGGCAAAACGTCGACAATGATGCCCTTGGCCAAAAAGTGCGTATGCGTTTTTTCCTGAATATATTCAGGAAAAAACGCATACGCCCTTTTTGGCCAACCAAGCAACCTGGAAAGGCAAATCAGCGCTACAAAGAAGTCTCGCTTCCCATCGGTCAAAAGGGTCATGCTGAAAAAAGTTTCAAAACCACAAATGCAGGACAGGCCATGGAGAAATCGGAGCCTTGCTACGCTGATGGGCGGGATTTAAATTGCCAACAGCCACTCTGGAGAAGTGTACGGTGTGTCCTGAAACATCGAGAAAACACAGCTTAGGGAGCATAGGGCACGTCCACTCATGGGCGTATAAATTGGGAAAACTAAAAATCAGCAAGACACAGGCACCCCAAAGTTTAGGGCTGCTCTGTTGACAAGAACCTCCACTTCATGACACCTTAAATATCCCAGGAAAGAGAAAAATGGATAAAGAATTTGTGATTCTTATGTACAATGGAATATCACTCTGCCATGAAATCAATGTCATAAGGCCAGTAGACGCAAGATGGGTGGATTTAGGTATGACGATTCTAAGTGAAATAAGTCACACAGAAAAAGACACTTATCATAAGCTATCACTTATAGAGGGAATGTAAAAACCGCTACACTTGAATTGAATTACAAATCAGAACAGAGTCACATATTTAAAACACACTATGGCTGCTTAACGGGAAAGTGACGTGGGGTGATGCATAAAACAAGGGTTTCAAATTAGCTCAGATACCGTTCCATACACCCAATATGTAATAGAAAAGACCTACTCCTTGCCCACTGAACTGGACTCAACACCCCCTATTCACCGCACAAGAATATATCTGACTAGTGAGAATCTTAAAACTTATGTATTGATATCTCTCTGGAAGTGAGTCAAGTGGGTGTAAAGCCGCATAAACACAGCTGTGATAAGCAGCTAAACCCCATTATAAAAATAAATTAGTTTTAAAAACCCATGAAACAAAGACAGTGAAAGACAGAGAAATTCTTACAAAATTCATTCAGGGGCTGTGACGCAACCTGGATTGACCATATCTAGACCCACAGCTGGATGACACATTAAGGTGGACACTCTTGGGGCTGAGAGGTTTGGTGAGGTTGGGTGAGCAAACGCAGACACTTTAAAGTAATACTGCGTGGTACCCATCCCATGGGTCCCAAATCTCCATGTTCAAGGGCATCTTCCTACATCGAAAACATGCATGAGAAACCCAGAAGATGGTACACCGTGTGATTGGGAAAGTTTCTAAAACGCACCTCATTTCTCAACTCCGTGTGCTCGGGTTCGCCATTAAAGCTACTTTACTAGCAATCTCCCTACTTGGAGAATCAGTACCTTTAACCTCCTGTTCCATACAGGTTGCAATTTGTCCTAAGGATGAATGGGAAGAGGGGCAACCAATGAGAGAGTAGATCTAGGTGTTGGGACAGGCACAGGTCACTCTATTTTCCCATCAGGAAGAAGAATTAACCACAGGCTCAGCCTACCGCCCGGAACCAGAATAGGGCCTGAGGCAATCCCGCACTTCTGCGGCCAGCTCCCAAAAAAGCCAGTTGAAAAATGGAGCACATGGGAACTGCAATTCACAAACCTGCAGAGTTATAAATGATAACTCTCGTCCAGAAATATATTGAGGGAAGGCAACGAAGAGGATTTGAAAGCAACGCAGAATTGCAGGAAACTGGTTTCAGGAGGTAGATTCGAATCGCATTTAAAGCACATGAAAAGCGGCAAAACGTCGACAATGATGCCCTTGGCCAAAAAGGGCGTATGCGTTTTTTCCTGAATATATTCAGGAAAAAACGCATACGCCCTTTTTGGCCAACCAAGCAACCTGGAAAGGTAAATCAGCGCTACAAAGAAGTCTCGCTTCCCATCGGTCAAAAGGGCCATGCTGCATAAAGTGTCAAAACCACAAAAGCAGGACAGGCCATTGAGAAATGGGAGCCTTGCTACACTGATGGGCGGGATGTTAATTGCCAGCAACCACTCTGGAGAAGTGTAGGGTGTGGCCTGAAACATCGAAAAAACACAGCTTAGGGAGCATAGGGCACATCCACTCATGGGCGTATAAATTGGGAAAATTAAAAATCAGCAAGACACAGGCACCCCAAAGTTTAGGGCTGCTCTGTTGACAAGAACCTCCACTTCATGACACCTTAAATATCCCAGGAAAGAGAAAAATGGATAAAGAAGTTGTGGTCCTTATGTACAATGGAATATCACTCAGCCATGAAATCAATGTCATAAGGCTAGTAGCAGCATGATGAGTGGATTTAGGTACGACGACTATAAGTGAAATAAGTCACACAGAAAAAGACACTTATCATAAGCTATCACTTATAGAGGGAATGTAAAAACTGCTACACTTGAACTGAATTACAAAAGAGAACAGAGTCACACGTTTAGAAAACACACTATGGCTGCTTAACGGGAAAGATGAGGTGGAGTGATGCATAAAACAAGGGTTTCAAATTAGATCAGATACCGTTCCATACACCCAATATGTAATAGACAAGACCTACTCCTTGCTCAGTGAACTGGACTCAACACCCCCTATTCACCGCACAAGTATATATCTGACTAGTGAGAATCTTAAAACCTATGTATTGATATCCCTCTGGAAGTGTGTCAAGTGGGTGTAAAGCCGCATAAACACAGCCGTGAAAAGCAGCTAAACCCCATTATAAAAATAAATTACTTGTAGAAACCCGTAAAACAAAGACAGTGAAAGAGAGAGAAATTCTTACACAAATTGTTCAGGGGCTGTGATGCAACCTGGATTGAAAATATCTAGACCCACAGCTGGATGAGACCTAAGGGTGGACACTCTTGGGGCTGACAGGTTTGGTGAGGTTGGGTGAGCAAACACAGACCCTTTAAGGTAATACTGCGTGGTACCCATCCCATGGGTCCCAAATCTCCAGTTTTAAGGGCATCTTCCTGCATTGAAAACATGCATGAGAAACCCAGAAGATGGTACACCATGTGATCGGGAAAGGTTTCTAAAACGCACCTCATTTCTCATCTCCTTGTGCTCGGGTTCACCATTCCAGCTACTTTACTAGCAATCTCCCTACTTGGAGAATCAACACCTTTAACCTCCAGTTCTGTACAGGTTGCAATTTGTCCTGAGGATGAACGGGAAGAGGGGCAACCAATGAGAGACTAGATGTAGGTGTTGGGACAGGCACAGGTCACTCTATTTTCCCATGAGGAAGAAGAAATAACCAGAGGCTCAGCCTGCCACCCGGAACCAAAAGAGGGCCTGAGGCAATCCCGTGCTTTTGCGGCCAGATCCCAAAAAAGCGAGTTGAAAAATGGAGCTCAGGGGCACTGCAATTCACAAACCTGCAGAGTTATAAATGATAACTCTCGTCCACAAATATATTGAGGGAAGGCAACGAAGAGGATTTGAAAGCAAGGCAGAATTGCAGGAAACTGGTTTCAGGAGGTAAATTCGAATCGCCTTTAAAGCACATGAAAAGCGGCAAAACGTCGACAATGATGCCCTTGGCCAAAAAGGGCGTATGCGTTTTTTCCTGAATATATTCAGGAAAAAACGCATACGCCCTTTTTGGCCAACCAAGCAACCTGGAAAGGTAAATCAGCGCTACAAAGAAGTCTCGCTTCCCATCGGTCAAAAGGGCCATGCTGCAAAAAGTGTCAAAACCACAAAAGCAGGACAGGCCATTGAGAAATGGGAGCCTTGCTACACTGATGGGCGGGATGTAAATTGCCAGCAACCACTCTGGTGAAGTGTAGAGTGTGGCCTGAAACATCGAAAAAACACAGCTTAGGGAGCATAGGGCACTTCCACTCATGGGCGTATAAATTGGGAAAATTAAAAATCAGCAAGACACAGGCACCCCAAAGTTTAGGGCTGCTCTGTTGACAAGAACCTCCACTTCATGACACCTTAAATATCCCAGGAAAGAGAAAAATGGATAAAGAAGTTGTGGTCCTTATGTACAATGGAATATCACTCAGCCATGAAATCAATGTCATAAGGCTAGTAGCAGCATGATGAGTGGATTTAGGTACGACGACTATAAGTGAAATAAGTCACACAGAAAAACACACTTATCATAAGCTATCACTTATAGAGGGAATGTAAAAACTGCTACACTTGAACTGAATTACAAAAGAGAACAGAGTCACACGTTTAGAAAACACACTATGGCTGCTTAACGGGAAAGATGAGGTGGAGTGATGCATAAAACAAGGGTTTCAAATTAGATCAGATACCGTTCCATACACCCAATATGTAATAGACAAGACCTACTCCTTGCTCAGTGAACTGGACTCAACACCCCCTATTCACCGCACAAGTATATATCTGACTAGTGAGAATCTTAAAACCTATGTATTGATATCCCTCTGGAAGTGTGTCAAGTGGGTGTAAAGCCGCATAAACACAGCCGTGAAAAGCAGCTAAACCCCATTATAAAAATAAATTACTTGTAGAAACCCGTAAAACAAAGACAGTGAAAGAGAGAAAAATTCTTACACAAATTGTTCAGGGGCTGTGATGCAACCTGGATTGAAAATATCTAGACCCACAGCTGGATGAGACCTAAGGGTGGACACTCTTGGAGCTGACAGGTTTGGTGAGGTTGGGTGAGCAAACACAGACCCTTTAAGGTAATACTGCGTGGTACCCATCCCATGGGTCCCAAATCTCCAGTTTTAAGGGCATCTTCCTGCATTGAAAACATGCATGAGAAACCCAGAAGATGGTACACCATGTGATCGGGAAAGGTTTCTAAAACGCACCTCATTTCTCATCTCCTTGTGCTCGGGTTCACCATTCCAGCTACTTTACTAGCAATCTCCCTACTTGGAGTATCAACACCTTTAACCTCCTGTTCTGTACAGGTTGCAATTTGTCCTGAGGATGAACGGGAAGAGGGGCAACCAATGAGAGACTAGATGTAGGTGTTGGGACAGGCACAGGTCACTCTATTTTCCCATCAGGAAGAAGAAATAACCAGAGGCTCAGCCTGCCACCAGAAACCAGAAGAGGGCCTGAGGCAATCCCGCGCTTTTGCGGCCAGATCCCAAAAAAGCGAGTTGAAAAATGGAGCTCAGGGGCACTGCAATTCACAAACCTGCAGAGTTATAAATGATAACTCTCGTCCACAAATATATTGAGGGAAGGCAAGGAAGAGGATTTATAAGCAAGGCAGAATTGCAGGAAACAGATTTCAGGAGGTAGAATCGAATCACCTTTAAAGCACATGAAAAGCGGCAAAACGTCGACAATGATGCCCTTGGCCAAAAAGGGCGTATGCGTTTTTTCCTGAATATATTCAGGAAAAAACGCATACGCCCTTTTTGGCCAACCAAGCAACCTGGAAAGGCAAGTCAGCGCTACAAAGAAGTCTCGCTTCCCATAGGACAAAAGGGTCATGCTGCAAAAAGTGTCAAAACCAGAAATGCAGGACAGACCATTGAGAAATGGTAGCCTTGCTACGCTGATGGGTGGGATGTAAATTGCCAACAGACACTCTGGAGAAGTGTACGGTGTGTCCTGAAACATCGAAAAAACACAGCTTAGGGAGCATAGGGCACGTCCACTCATGGGCGTATAAATTGGGAAAACTAAAAATCAGCAAGACACAGGCACCCCAAAGTTTAGGGCTGCTCTGTTGACAAGAACCTCCACTTCATGACACCTTAAATATCCCAGGAAAGAGAAAAATGGATAAAGAAGTTGTTTTCCTTATGTACAATGGAATATCACTCAGACATGAAATCAACGTCATAAGGCTAGTAGAAGCAAGATGAGTGGATTTAGGTATGACGATTCTAAGTGAAATAAGTCACACAGAAAAAGACACTTATCATAAGCTATCACTTATACAGGGAATGTAAAAACCGCTACACTTGAACTGAATTACAAAACAGAACAGAGTCAGACGTTTAGAAAACACACTATGGCTGCTTAACGGGAAAGGTTAGGTGGGGTGATGCATAAAACAAGGGTTTCAAATTCCCTCATACCGTTCCGTACACCCAATATGTAATAGACAAGACCTACTCCTTGCTCAGTGAACTGGACTCAACACCCCCTATTCACCGCACAAGAATATATTTGACTAGTAAGAATCTTAAAACCTATGTAATGATATCTGTCTGGAAGTGAGTCAAGTGGGTGTAAAGCCGCATAAACACAGCCGTGAAAAGCAGCTAAACCCCATTATAAAAATAAATTACTTTTAAAAACCCGTAAAACAAAGACAGTGAAAGAGAGAGAAATTCTTACAAAATTCGTTCAGAGGCTGTGATGCAACCTGGATTGACCATATCTAGACCCACAGCTGGATGAGAGATAAGGGGGACACTCTTGGGGCTGAAAGGTTGGGTGAGGTTGGGTGAGCAAACACAGACCCTTTAAAGTAATACTGCCTGGTACCCATCCCATGGGTCTCAAATCTCCAGGTTCAAGGGCATCTTCTTACATCGAAAACATGCATGAGAAACCCAGAAGATGGTACACCGTGTGATTTTGAAAGGTTTCTAATACGCACCTCATTTCTCATCTCCTTGTGCTCGGGTTCGCCATTCCAGCTACTTTACTAGCAATCTCCCTACTTGGAGAATTAGCACCTTTAAGCTCCTGTTCCCTACAGGTTGCAATTTGTCCTGAGGATGAACGGGAAGAGGGGCAACAAATGAGAGACTAGATCTAGGTGTTGGGACAGGCACAGGTCACTCTATTTTCCCATCAGGAAGAAGAATTAACCACAGGCTCAGCCTGCCGCCCAGAAGCAGAATAGGGCCTGAGGGAATCCCACGCTTTTGCGGCCAGCTCCCAAAAAAGCGAGTTGAAAAATGGAGCTCAGGGACACTGCAATTCACAAACCCGCAGCGTTATAAATGATAACTCTCATCCACAGATATATTGAGGGAAGGCAACGAAGAGGATTTGAAAGCAAGGCAGAATTGCAGGAAACAGATTTCAGGAGGTAGATTCGAATCGCCTTTAAAGCACATGAAAAGCGGCAAAACGTCGACAATGATGCCCTTGGCCAAAAAGGGCGTATGCGTTTTTTCCTGAATATATTCAGGAAAAAACGCATACGCCCTTTTTGGCCAACCAAGCAACCTGGAAAGGCAAATCAGCGCTACAAAGAAGTCTCGCTTCCCATCGGTCAAAAGGGTCATGCTGCAAAAAGTGTCAAAACCAGAAATGCAGGACAGGCCATGGAGAAATGGCAGCCTTGCTACGCTGATGGGCGGGATGTAAATTGCCAACAGCCACTCTGGAGAAGTGTACGGTGTGTCCTGAAACATCGAAAAAACACAGCTTAGGGAGCATAGGGCACGTCCACTCATGGGCGTATAAATTGGGAAAACTAAAAATCAGCAAGACACAGGCACCCCAAAGTTTAGGGCTGCTCTGTTGACAAGAACCTCCACTTCATGACACCTTAAATATCCCAGGAAAGAGAAAAATGGATAATGAAGTTGTGGTCCTTATGTACAATGGAATATCACTCAGACATGAAATCAATGTCATAAGGCTAGTAGAAGCAAGATGAGTGGATTTAGGTATGACGATACTAAGTGAAATAAGTCACACAGAAAAAGACACTTATCATAAGCTATCACTTATAGAGGGAATGTAAAAACCGCTACACTTGAACTGAATTACAAAACAGAACAGAGTCACACGTTTAGAAAACACACTATGGCTGCTTAACGGGAGAGGTGAGATGGGGTGATGCATAAAACAAGGGTTTCAAATTCACTCAGATACCGTTCCATACACCCAATATGTAATAGACAAGACCTACTCCTTGCTCAGTGTACTGGACTCAACACCCCCTATTCACCGCACAAGAATATATGTGACTAGTAAGAATCTTAAAACCTATGTATTGATATCTGTCTGGAAGTGAGTCAAGTGGGTGTAAAGCCGCATAAACACAGCCGTGAAAAGCAGCTAAACCCCATTATAAAATAAATTACTTTTAAAAACCCGTAAAACAAAGACAGTGAAAGAGAGAGAAATTCTTACAAAATTCGTTCAGAGGCTGTGATGCAACCTGGATTGACCATATCTAGACCCACAGCTGGATGAGACATAAGGGGGACACACTTGGGGCAGAAAGGTTGGGTGAGGTTGGGTGAGCAAACGCAGACCCTTTAAAGTAATACTGCCTGGTACCCATCCCATGGGTCCCAAATCTCCAGGTTCAAGGGCATCTTCCTACATCGAAAACATGCATGAGAAACCCAGAAGATGGTACACCGTGTGATTTTGAAAGCTTTCTAATACGCACCTCATTTCTCATCTCCTTGTGCTCGGGTTCGCCATTCCAGCTACTTTACTAGCAATCTCCCTACTTGGAGAATCAGCACCTTTAAGCTCCTGTTCCCTACAGGTTGCAATTTGTCCTGAGGATGAACGGGAAGAGGGGCAACCAATGAGAGACTAGATCTAGGTGATGGGACAGGCACAGGTCACTCTATTTTCCCATGAGGAAGAAGAATTAACCACAGGCTCAGCCTGCCGCCCAGAAGCAGAATAGGGCCTGAGGCAATCTCGCGCTTTTGCGGCCAGCTCCCAAAAAAGCGAGTTGAAAAATGGAGCTCAGGGACACTGCAATTCACAAACCCGCAGCGTTATAAATGATAACTCTCATCCACAGATATATTGAGGGAAGGCAACGAAGAGGATTTGAAAGCAAGGCAGAATTGCAGGAAACAGATTTCAGGAGGTAGATTCGAATCGCCTTTTAAGTACATGAAAAGCGGCAAAACGTCGACAATGATGCCCTTGGCCAAAAAGGGCGTACGCGTTTTTTCCTAAATATATTCAGGAAAAAACGCATACGCCCTTTTTGGCCAACCAAGCAACCTGGAAAGGCAAATCAGCGCTACAAAGAAGTCTCGCTTCCCATCGGTCAAAAGGGTCATGCTGCAAAAACTGTCAAAACCAGAAATGCAGGACAGGCCATGTAGAAATGGCAGCCTTGCTACGCTGATGGGCGGGATGTAAATTGCCAACATCCACTCTGGAGAAGTGTACGGTGTGTCCTGAAATATCGAAAAAACACAGCCTAGGGAGCATAGTGCACGTCCACTCATGGGCGTATAAATTGGGAAAACTAAAAATCAGCAAGACACAGGCACCCCAAAGTTTAGGGCTGCTCTGTTGACAAGAACCTCCACTCATGTCACCTTAAATATCCCAGGAAAGAGAAAAATGGATAAAGAAGTTGTGGTCCTTATGTACAATGGAATATCACTCAGACATGAAATCAATGTCATAAGGCTAGTAGAAGCAAGATGAGTGGATTTAGGTACGACGATTCTAAGTGTAATAAGTCACACAGAAAAAGACACTTATCATAAGCTATCACTTATAGAGGGAATGTAAAAAGCGCTACACTTGAACTGAATTACAAAACAGAACAGAGTCACACGTTTAGAAAACACACTATGGCTGCTTAACGGGAAAGGTGAGGTGGGGTGATGCATAAAACAAGGGTTTCAAATTCGCTCAGATACCGTTCCATACACCCAATATGTAATAGACAAGACCTACTCCTTGCTCAGTGAACTGGACTCAACACCCCCTATTCACCGCACAAGAATATATGTGACTAGTAAGAATCTTAAAACCTATGTATTGATATCTGTCTGGAAGTGAGTCAAGTGGGTGTAAAGCCGCATAAACACAGCCGTGAAAAGCAGCTCAACCCCATTATAAAAATAAATTACTTTTAAAAACCCGTAAAACAAAGACAGTGAAAGAGAGAGAAATTCTTACAAAATTCGTTCAGAGGCTGTGATGCAACCTGGATTGACCATATCTAGACCCACAGCTGGATGAGACATAAGGGTGGACACTCTTGGGGCTGAAAGTTTGGGTGAGGTTGGGTGAGCAAACGCAGACCCTTTAAAGTAATACTGCCTGGTACCCATCCCATGGGTCCCAAATCTCTAGGTTCAAGGGCATCTTCCTACATCGAAAACATGCATGAGGAACCCAGAAGATGGTACACCCTGTGATTTTGAAAGGTTTCTAATACGCACCTCATTTCTCATCTCCTTGTGCTCGGGTTCGCCATTCCAGCTACTTTACTAGCAATCTCCCTACTTGGAGAATCAGCACCTTTAACCTCCTGTTCCCTACAGGTTGCAATTTGTCCTGAGGATGAACGGGAAGAGGGGCAAACAATGAGAGACTAGATCTAAGTGTTGGGACAGGCACAGGTCAATCTATTTTCCCATCAGGAAGAAGAATTAACCACAGGCTCAGCCTGCCGCCAGGAACCAGAATAGGGCCTGAGGCAATCCCGTGCTTTTGCGGCCAGCTCCCAAAAAAGACAGTTGAAAAATGGAGCTCAGGGGAACTGCCATTCACAAACCTGCTGAATTATAAATGATAACTCTCGTCCAAAAATATATTGAGGGAAGGCAACGAAGAGGATTTGAAAGCAAGGCAGAATTGCAGGAAACAGGTTTCAGGAGTAGATTCGAATCGCCTTTAAAGCACATGAAAAGTGGCAAAACGTCGACCATGATGCCATTGGCCAAACAGGGCGTATGCGTTTTTTCCTGAATATATTCAGGGAAAAACGCATACGCCCTGTTTGGCCAACCAAGCAACCTGGAAAGGCAAATCAGCGCTACAAAGAAGTCTCGCTTCCCATCGGTCAAAAGGGCCATGCTGCAAAAAGTGTCAAAACCAGAAATGCAGGACAGGCCATGGAGAAATGGCAGCCTTGCTACGCTGATGGGCGGGATGTAAATTGCCAACAGCCACTCTGGAGAAGTGTACGGTGTGTCCTGAAACATCGAAAAAACACAGCTTAGGGAGGATAGGGCACGTCCACTCATGGGCGTATAAATTGGGAAAACTAAAAATCAGCAAGACACAGGCACCCCAAAGTTTAGGGCTGCTCTGTTGACAAGAACCTCCACTCATGACAACTTAAATATCCCAGGAAAGAGAAAAATGGATAAAGAAGTTGTGGTCCTTATGTACAATGGAATATCACTCAGACATGAAATCAATGTCATAAGGCTAGTAGAAGCAAGATGAGTGGATTTAGGTACGACGATTCTAAGTGTAATAAGTCACACAGAAAAAGACACTTATCATAAGCTATCACTTATAGACGGAATGTAAAAACCGCTACACTTGAGCTGAATTACAAAACAGAACAGAGTCACACGTTTAGAAAACACACTATGGCTGCTTAACGGGAAAGGTGAGGTGGGGTGATGCATAAAACAAGGGTTTCAAATTCGCTCAGATACCGTTCCATACACCCAATATGTAATAGACAAGACCTACTCCTTGCTCAGTGAACTGGACTCAACACCCCCTATTCACCGCACAAGAATATATCTGACTAGTAAGAATCGTAAAACCTATGTATTGATATCTCTCTGGAAGTGAGCCAAGTGGGTGTAAAGCCGCATAAACACAGCCGTGAAAAGCAGCTAAACCCCATTATAAAAATAAATTACTTTTAAAAACCCGTAAAACAAAGACAGTGAAAGAGCGAGAAATTCTTACAAAATTCGTTCAGGGGCTGTGATGCAACCTGGATTGACCATATCTAGACCCACAGCTGGATGAGACATAAGGGTGGACACTCTTGGGGCTGAGAGGTTGGGTGAGGTTGGGTGTGCAAACACAGACCCTTTAAAGTAATACTGCGTGGTACCCATCCCATGGGTCCCAAATCTCCAGGTTCAAGGGCATCTTCCTACATCGAAAACATGCATGAGAAACCCAGAAGATGGTACACCATGTGATTTTGAAAGGTTTCTAAAACGCACCTCATTTCTCATCTCCTTGTGCTCGGGTTCGCAATTCCAGCTACTTTATTAGCAATCTCCCTACTTGGAGAATCAGCACCTTTAACCTCCTGTTCCCTACAGGTTGCAATTTGTCCTGAGGATGAACGGGAAGAGGGGCAACCAATGAGAGACTAGATCTAGGTGTTGGGAAAGGCACAGGTCACTCTATTTTCCCATCAGGAAGAAGAATTAACCACAGGCTCATCCTGCCGCCCGGAAGCAGAATAGGGCCTGAGGCAATCCCGCGCTCTTGCGGCCAGCTCCCAAAAAAGCGAGTTGAAAAATGGAGCCCAGGGACACTGCCATTCACAAACCCGCAGAGTTATAAATGATAACTCTCGTTCACAAATATATTGAGGGAAGGCAACGAAGAGGATTTGAAAGCAAGGCAGAATTGCAGGAAACAGGTTTCAGGAGGTAGATTAGAATCGCCTTTAAAGCACATGAAAAGTGGCAAAATTTCGACAATGATGCCCTTGGCCAAAAAGGGCGTATGCGTTTTTTCCTGAATATATTCAGGAAAAAACGCATACGCCCTTTTTGGCCAACCAAGCAACATGGAAAGGCAAATCAGCGCTACAAAGAAGTCTCGCTTCCCATCGGTCAAAAGGGCCATGCTGCAAAATGTGTCAAAACCAGAAATGCAGGACAGGCCATGGAGAAATGTCAGCCTTGCTACGCTGATGGGCGGGATGTAAATTGCCAGCAGCCACTCTGGAGAAGTGTACGGTGTGTCCTGAAACATCGAAAAAACACAGCTTAGGGAGCATAGGGCACGTCCACTCATGGGCGTATAAATTGGGAAAATTAAAAATCAGCAAGACACAGGCACCCCAAAGTTTAGGGCTGCTCTGTTGACAAGAACCTCCACTTCATGACACCTTAAATATCACCAGGAAAGAGAAAAATGGATAAAGAAGTTGTGGTCCTTATGTACAATGGAATATCACTCAGACATGAAATCAATGTCATAAGGCTAGTAGAAGCAAGATGAGTGGATTTAGGTACGACGATTCTAAGTGAAATAAGTCACACAGAAAAAGACACTTATCATAAGCTATCACTTATAGAGGGAATGTAAAAACCGCTACACTTGAACTGAATTACAAAACAGAACAGAGTCACACGTTTAGAAAACACACTATGGCTGCTTAACGGGAAAGGTGAGGTGGGGTGATGCATAAAACAAGGGTTTCAAATTCGTTCAGATACCGTTCCATACACCCAATATGTAATAGACAAGACCTACTCCTTGCTCAGTGAACTGGACTCAACACCCCCTATTCACCGCACAAGAATATATCTGACTAGTAAGAATCTTAAAACCTATGTATTGATATCTCTCTGGAAATGAATCAAGTGGGTGTAAAGCCGCATAAACACAGCCGTGAAAAGCAGCTAAACCCCATTATAAAAATAAATTACTTTTAAAAACCCGTAAAACAAAGACAGTGAAATAGAGAGAAATTCTTCCAAAATTCGGTCAGGGGCTGTGATGCAACCTGGATTGACCATATCTAGACACACAGCTGGATGAGACATAATGGTGGACACTCTTGGGGCTGATAGGTTAGGTGAGGTTGGGTGAGCAAACGCAGAACCTTTAAAGTAATACTGCGTGGTACGCATCCCATGGGTCCCAAATCTCCAGGTTCAAGGGCATCTTCCTACATTAAAACATACATGAGAAACCCAGAAGATGGTACACCGTGTGATTTTGAAAGGTTTCTAAAACGCACCTCATTTCTCATCTCCTTGTGCTCGGGTTCGCCATTCCAGGTACTTTACTAGCAATCTCCCTACTTGGAGAATCAGCACCTTTAACCTCCTGTTCCCTACAGGTTGCAATTTGTCCTGAGGATGAACGGGAAGAGGGGCAACAAATGAGAGACTAGATCTAGGTGTTGGGACAGGCACAGGTCACTCTATTTTCCCATCAGGAAGAAGAATTAACCACAGGCTCAGCCTGCCGCCCAGAAGCAGAATAGGGCCTGAGGCAATCCCGCGCTCTTGCGGCCAGCTCCCAAAAAGCGAGTTGAAAAATGGAGCCCAGGGACACTGCCATTCACAAACCCGCAGAGTTATAAATGATAACTCTCGTCCACAAATATATTGAGGGAAGGCAACGAAGAGGATTTGAAAGCAAGGCAGAATTGCAGGAAACTGGTTTCAGGAGGTAGATTCGAATCGCCTTTAAAGCACATGAAAAGTCTCAAAACGTCGACAATGATGCCCTTGGCCAAAAAGGGCGTATGCGTTTTTTCCTGAATATATTCAGGAAAAAACGCATACGCCCTTTTTGGCCAACCAAGCAACCTGGATAGGCAAATCAGCGCTACAAAGAAGTCTCGCTTCCCATCGGTCAAAAGGGCCATGCTGCAAAAAGTGTCAAAACCAGAAATGCAGGACAGGCCATGGAGAAATGGCAGCCTTGCTACGCTGATGGGCGGGATGTAAATTGCCAACAGCCACTCTGGAGAAGTGTATGGTGTGTGCTGAAACATCGAAAAAACACAGCTTAGGGAGCATAGGGCACGTCCACTCATGGGCGTATAAATTGGGAAAACCAAAAATCAGCAAGACACAGGCACCCCAATGATTAGGGCTGCTCTGTTGACAAGAACCTCCCCTTCATGACACCTTAAATATCCCAGGAAAGAGAAAAATGGATAAAGAATTTGTGGTCCTTATGTACAATGGAATATCACTCAGACATGAAATCAATGTCATAAGGCTAGTAGAAGCAAGATGAGTGGATTTAGGAACGACGATTCTAAGTGAAATAAGTCACACAGAAAAAGACACTTATCATAAGCTATCACTTATAGAGGGAATGTAAAAACCGCTACACTTGAACTGAATTACAAAACAGAACAGAGTCACACGTTTAGAAAACACACTATGGCTGCTTAACGGGAAAGTTGAGGTGGGGTGAGGCATAAAACAAGGGTTTCAAATTCGCTCAGATACCGTTCCATACACCCAATATGTGATAGACAAAACCTACTGCTTGCTCAGTGAACTGGACACAACACCCCCTATTCACCGCAGAAGAATATATCTGACTACTAAGAATCGTAAAACCTATGTATTGATATCTCTCTGGAAGTGAGTCAAGTGGGTGTAAAGGCGAAATAACACAGCCGTGAAAGGCAGCTAAACCCCATTATAAAAATAAATTACTTTTAAAAACCCGTAAAACAAAGACAGTGAAAGAGAGAGAAATTCTTACATAATTCGTTCAGGGGCTGTGATGCAACCTGGATTGACCATATCTAGACCCACAGCTGGATGAGACATAAGGGTGGACACTCTTGGGGCTGAGACGTTGGGTGAGGTTGGGTGTGCAAACACAGACCCTTTAAAGTAATACTGCGTGGTACCCATCCCATGGGTCCCAAATCTCCAGGTTCAAGGGCATCTTCCTACATCGAAAACATGCATGAGAAACCCAGAAGAAGGTACACCATGTGATTTTGAAAGGTTTCTAAAACGCACCTCATTTCTCATCTCCTTGTGCTCGGGTTCGCAATTCCAGCTACTTTATTAGCAATCTCCCTACTTGGAGAATCAGGACCTTTAACCTCCTGTTCCCTACAGGTTGCAATTTGTCCTGAGGATGAACGGGAAGAGGGGCAACCAATGAGAGACTAGATCTAGGTGTTGGGACAGGCACAGGTCACTCTATTTTCCCATCAGGAAGAAGAATTAACCACAGGCTCATCCTGCCGCCCGGAAGCAGAATAGGGCCTGAGGCAAACCCGCGCTCTTGCGGCCAGCTCCCAAAAAAGCGAGTTGAAAAAAGGAGCCCAGGGACACTGCCATTCACAAACCCGCAGAGTTATAAATGATAACTCTCGTCCACAAATATATTGAGGGAAGGCAACGAAGAGGATTTGAAAGCAAGGCACAATTGCAGGAAACAGGTTTCAGGAGGTAGATTAGAATCGCCTTTAAAGCACATGAAAAGTGGCAAAACTTCTACAATGATGCCCTTGGCCAAAAAGGGCGTATGCGTTTTTTCCTGAATATATTCAGGAAAAAACTCATACGCCCTTTTTGGCCAACCAAGCAACCTGGAAAGGCAAATCAGCGCTACAAAGAAGTCTCGCTTCCCATCGGTCAAAAGGGCCATGCTGCAAAATGTGTCAAAACCAGAAATGCAGGACAGGCCATGGAGAAATGTCAGCCTTGCTACGCTGATGGGCGGGATGTAAATTGCCAACAGCCACTCTGGAGAAGTGTACGGTGTGTCCTGAAACATCGAAAAAACACAGCTTAGGGAGCATAGGGCACGTCCACTCATGGGCGTATAAATTGGGAAAATTAAAAATCAGCAAGACACAGGCACCCCAAAGTTTAGGGCTGCTCTGTTGACAAGAACCTCCACTTCATGACACCTTAAATATCACCAGGAAAGAGAAAAATGGATAACGAAGTTGTGGTCCTTATGTACAATGGAATATCACTCAGCCATGAAATCAATGTCATAAGGCTAGTAGAAGCAAGATGAGTGGATTTAGGTACGACGATTCTAAGTGAAATAAGTCACACAGAAAAAGACACTTAAAATAAGCTATCACTTATAGAGGGAATGTAAAAACCGCTACACTTGAACTGAATTACAAAACAGAACAGAGTCACACGTTTAGAAAACACACTATGGCTGCATAACGGGAAAGGTGAGGTGGGGTGATGCATAAAACAAGGGTTTCAAATTCGTTCAGATACGGTTCCATACACCTAATATGTAATAGACAGGACCTACTCCTTGCTCAGTGAACTGGACTCAACACCCCCTATTCACCGCACAAGAATATATCTGACTAGTAAGAATCGTAAAACCTATGTATTGATATCTCTCTGGAAGTGAGTCAAGTGGGTGTAAAGCCGCATAAACACAGCCGTGAAAAGCAGCTAAACCCCATTATAAAAATAAATTACTTTTAAAAACCCGTAAAACAAAGACAGTGAAAGAGAGAGAAATTCTTACAAAATTCGGTCAGGGGCTGTGATGCAACCTGGATTGACCATATCTAGACACACAGCTGGATGAGACATAATGGTGGACACTCTTGGGGCTGATAGGTTAGGTGAGGTTGGGTGAGCAAACGCAGACCCTTTAAAGTAATACTGCGCGGTTCCCATCCCATGGGTCCCAAATCTCCAGGTTCAAGGGCATCTTCCTACATTAAAACATACATGAGAAACCCAGAAGATGGTACACCGTGTGATTTTGAAAGGTTTCTAAAACGCACCTCATTTCTCATCTCCTTGTGCTCGGGTTCGCCATTCCAGGTACTTTACTAGCAATCTCCCTACTTGGAGAATCAGGACCTTTAACCTCCTGTTCCCTACAGGTTGCAATTTGTCCTGAGGATGAACGGGAAGAGGGGCAACCAATGAGAGACTAGATCTAGGTGTTGGGATAGGCACAGGTCACTCTATTTTCCCATCAGGAAGAAGAATTAACCACAGGCTCAGCCTGCCGCCCAGAAGCAGAATAGGGCCTGAGGCAATCCCGCGCTCTTGCGGCCAGCTCCCAAAAAAGCGAGTTGAAAAATGGAGCCCAGGGACACTGCCATTCACAAACCCGCAGAGTTATAAATGATAACTCTCGTCCACAAATATATTGAGGGAAGGCAACGAAGAGGATTTGAAAGCAAGCCAGAATTGCAGGAAACAGGTTTCAGGAGGTAGATTCGAATCGCCTTTAAAGCACATGAAAAGTCTCAAAACGTCGACAATGATGCCCTTGGCCAAAAAGGGCGTATGCGTTTTTTCCTGAATATATTCAGGAAAAAACGCATAAGCCCTTTTTGGCCAACCAAGCAACCTGGAAAGGCAAATCAGCGCTACAAAGAAGTCTCGCTTCCCATCGGTCAAAAGGGCCATGCTGCAAAAAGTGTCAAAACCAGAAATGCAGGACAGGCCATGGAGAAATGGCAGCCTTGCTACGCTGATGGGCGGGATGTAAATTGCCAACAGCCACTCTGGAGAAGTGTATGGTGTGTGCTGAAACATCGAAAAAACACAGCTTAGGGAGCATAGGGCACGTCCACTCATGGGCGTATAAATTGGGAAAACTAAAAATCAGCAAGACACAGGCACCGGAAAGTTTAGGGCTGCTCTGTTGACAAGAACCTCCACTTCATGACACCTTAAATATCCCAGGAAAGAGAAAAATGGATAAAGAAGTTGTGGTCCTTATGTACAATGGAATATCACTCAGACATGAAATCAATGTCATAAGGCTAGTAGAAGCAAGATGAGTGGATTTAGGTATGACCATTCTAAGTGAAATAAGTCACACAGAAAAAGACACTTATCATAAGCTATCACTTATAGAGGGAATGTAAAAACCGCTAAACTTGAACTGAATTACAAAACAGAACAGAGTCACACGTTTAGAAAACACACTATAGCTGCTTAACGGGAAGGTGCGGTGGGGTGATGCATAAAACAAGGGTTTCAAATTCGCTCAGATACCGATCCATACACCCAATATGTTATAGACAAGACCTACTCTTTGCTCAGTGAACTGGACTCAACACCCCCTATTCACCGCACAAGAATATATCTGACTAGTAAGAATCGTAATACCTATGTATTGATATCTCTCTGGAAGTGAGTCAAGTGGGTGTAAAGCCTCATAAACACAGCCGTGAAAAGCAGCTAAACCCCATTTTAAAAATAAACTACTTTTAAAAACCCATAAAACAAAGACAGTGAAAGTGAGAGAAATTCTTACATAATTCCTTCATAGGCTGTGAAGCAACCTGGATTGACCATATCTAGACCCACAGCTGGATGAGACATAAGGGTGGACATTCTTGGGGCTGAGAGTTTTGGTGAGGTTGGGTGAGCCAACGCAGACCCTTTAAGCTAATACTGCGTGGTACCCATCCCATGGGTCCCAAATCTCCAGGTTCAAGGGCATCTTCCTACATCGAAAACTTGCATGAGGAACCCAGAAGATGGTACACCGTGTGATTTTGAAAGGTTTCTAAAACGCACCTCATTTCTCATCTCCTTGTGCTCGGGTTCGCCATTCCAGCTACTTCACTAGCAATCTCCCTACTTGGAGAATCAGCACCTTTAACCTACTGTTCCATACAGGTTGCAATTTGTCCTGAGGATGAACGGGAATAGGGGCAGCCAATGAGAGACTAGATCTAGGTGTTGGGACAGGCACAGGTCACTCTATTTTCTCATCAGGAAAAAGAAATAACCACAGGCTCAGCCTGCCACCCGGAACCAGAATAGGGCCTGAGGCAATCCCGCGCTTCTGCGGCCAGCTCCCAAAAAAGCCAGTTGAAAAATGGAGCACATGGGCACTGCAATTCACAAACCTGCAGAGTTATAAATGATAACTCTCGTCCACAAATATACTGAGGGAAGGCAACGAAGAGGATTTGAAAGCAAGGCAGAATTGCAGGAAACAGGTTTCAGGAGGTAGATTCGAATCGCCTTTAAAGCACATGAAAAGCGGCAAAACGTGGACAATGATGCCCTTGGCCAAAAAGGGCGTATGCGTTTTTTCCTGAATATATTCAGGAAAAAACTCATAGGCCCTTTTTGGCCAACCAAGCAACATGTAAAGGCAAAACAGCACTACAAGGAGTCTCGCTTCGAATCGGTCAAAAGGGCCATGCTGAAAAAAGTGTCAAACCACAAAAGCAGGACAGGCCATGGAGAAATGGGAGCCTTGCTACACTGATGGGCGGGATGTAATTTGCTAGCAGCCACTCTGGAGAAGTGTACGGTGTGGCCTTAAACATCGAAAAAACACAGCTTAGGGAGCATAGGGCACTTCCACTCATGGGCGTATAAATTGGGAAAACTAAAAATCAGCAAGACACAGGCACCCCAAAGTTTAGGGCTGCTCTGTTGACAAGAACCTCCACTTCACGACACCTTAAATATCCCAGGGAAGAGAAAAATGGATAAAGAAGTTGTGGTCCTTATGTACAATGGAATATCACTCAGCCATGAAATCAATGTCATAAGGCTAGTAGCAGCATGATGAGTGGATTTAGGTACGACGACTCTAAGTGAAATAAGTCACACAGAAAAAGACACTTATCATAAGCTATCACGTATAGAGGGAATGTAAAAACTGCTACACTTGAACTGAATTACAAAAGAGAACAGAGTCACACGTGTAGAAAACACACTATGGCTGCTTACCGGGAAAGGTGAGGTGGTGTGATGCATAAAACAAGGGTTTCAAATTAGCTCAGATACCGTTCCATACACCCAATATGTAATAGACAAGACCTACTCCTTGCTCAGTGAACTGGACACAACACCCCCTATTCACCGCACAAGTATATATCTGACTAGTAAGAATCTTAAAACCTATGTATTGATATTTCTCTGGAAGTGTGTCAAGTGGGTGTAAAGCCGCATAAACACAGCCGTGAAAAGCAGCTAAACCCCATTATAAAAATAAATTACTTGTAAAAACCCGTAAAACAAAGACAGTGAAAGAGAGAGAAATTCTTACACAATTCGTTCAGGGGCTGTGATGCAACCTGGATTGAACATATCTAGACCCACAGCTGGATGAGACCTAAGGGTAGACTCTCTTGGGGCTGAGAGGTTGGGTGAGGTTGGGTGAGCCAACGCAGACCCTTTAAAGTAATACTGCGTGGTACCCATCCCATGGGTCCCAAATCTCCAGGTTCAAGGCCATCTTCCTACATCGAAAACATGCATGAGAAACCCAGAAAATGGTACACCGTGTGATTTTGAAAGGTTTCTAAAACGCACTTCATTTCTCATCTCCTTGTGCTCGGGTTCGCCATTCCAGCTACTTTCCTAGCAATCTCCCTACTTGGAGAATCAGCACCTTTAACCTCCTGTTCCGTACAGGTTGCAATTTGTTCTGAGGATGAACGGGAAGAGGGGCAACCAATGAGAGACTAGATCTAGGTGTTGGGACAGGCACAGGTCACTCTATTTTCCCATCAGGAAGAAGAAAATACCACAGGCTCAGCCTGCCACCCGGAACCAGAATAGGGCCTGAGGCAATCCAGCGCTTTTGCGGCCAGATCCCAAAAAAGCGAGTTGAAAAATGGACCTCAGGGACACTGCAATTCACAAACCTGCAGACTTATAAATGATAATTCTCGTCCACAAATATATTGAGGGAAAGCAACGAAGAGGATTTGAAAGCAAGGCAGAACTGCAGGAAACAGATTTCAGGAGGTAGATTCGAATCGCCTTTAAAGCACATGAAAAGCGGCAAAACGTCGACAATGATGACCTTGGCCAAAAAGGGCGTATGCGTTTTTTCCTGAATATATTCAGGAAAAAACGCATACGCCCTTTTTGGCCAACCAAGCAACCTGGAAAGGCAAATCAGCGCTACAAGAAATCTCGCTTCCCATCCGTCAAAAGGGCCATGCTGATAAAAGTGTCAAAACCACAAATGCAGGACAGGCCATGGAGAAATGGGAGCCTTGCTACGCTGATGGGCCGGATGTAAATTGCCAACAGCCACTCTGGAGAAGTGTACGGTGAGGCCTGAAACATCGAAAAGACACAGCTTAGGGAGCATAGGGCACGTCCACTCATGGGCGTATAAATTTTGAAAACTAAAAATCAGCAAGACACAGGCACCCCAAAGTTTAGGGCTGCTCTGTTGACAAGAACCTCCACTTCATGACACCTTAAATATCCCAGGAAAGAGAAAAATGGATAAAGAAGTTGTGGTCCTTATGTACAATGGAATATCACTCAGCCATGAAATCAATGTCATAAGGCTAGTAGAAACAAGATTGGTGGACTTAGTTACGACGATTCTAAGTGAAATAAGTCACACAGAAAAGGACACTTATCATAAGCTATAACTTATACAGGGAATGTAAAAAGCGCTACATTTGAACTGAATTACAAAACAGAACAAAGTCACACATTTAGAAAAAAACCTATGGTTGCTTAACGGGAAAGGTGAGGTGGGGTGATGCATAAAACAAGGGTTTCAAATTAGCTCAGATACCGTTCCATACACCCAATACGTAATAGACAAGACCTACTCCTTGCTCAGTGAACTGGACTCAACACCCCCTATTCACCGCACAAGAATATATGTGACTAGTAAGAATCTTAAAACCTATGTATTCATATCTCTCTGGAAGTGTGTCAAGTGGGTGTAAAGCCGCATAAACACAGCCGTGAAAAGCAGCTAAACCCCAATATAAAAATAAATTAGTTTTAAAAACCCATGAAACAAAGACAGTGAAAGAGACAGAAATTCTTACAAAATTCATTCAGGGGCTGTGACGCAACCTGGATTGACCATATCTAGACCCACAGCTGGATGAGACATAAGGGTGGACATTCTTGGGGCTGAGAGGTTTGGTGTGGTTGGGTGAGCCAACGCAGACCCTTTAAGGTAATAGTGCGTGGTACCCATCCCTTGGGTCCCAAATCTCCAGGTTCAAGGGCATCTTCCTACATCGAAAACTTGCATGAGGAACCCAGAAGATGGTACACCGTGTGATTTTGAAAGGTTTCTAAAACGCACCTCATTTCTCATCTCCTTGTGCTCGGGTTCGCCATTCCAGCTACTTCACTAGCAATCTCCCTACTTGGAGAATCAGCACCTTTAACCTCCTGTTCTGTACAGGTTGCAATTTGTCCTGAGGATGAACGGGAAGAGGGGCAGCCAATGAGAGACTAGATCTAGGTGTTGGGACAGGCACAGGTCACTCTATTTTCTCATCAGGAAGAAGAAATAACCACAGGCTCAGCCTGCCACCCGGAACCAGAATAGGGCCTGAGGCAATCCCGCGCTTTTGCGGCCAGCTCCCAAAAAAGCCAGTTGAAAAATGGAGCTCAGGGACACTGCAATTCACAAACCCACAGAGTTATAAATGATAACTCTCATCCACAGATATATTGAGGGAAGGCAACGAAGAGGATTTGAATGCAAGGCACAATTACAGAAAACAGATTTCAGGAGGTAGATTCGAATCGCCTTTAAAGCACATGAAAAGCGGCAAAACGTCGACAATGATGCCCTTGGCCAAGAAGGGCGTATGCGTTTTTTCCTGAATATATTCAGGAAAAAACGCATACGCCCTTTTTGGCCAACCAAGCAACCTGGAAAGGCAAATCAGCGCTACAAAGAAGTCTCGCTTCCCATCGGTCAAAAGGGCCATGCTGCAAAAAGTGTCAAAACCAGAAATGCAGGACAGGCCATGGAGAAATGGCAGCCTTGCTACGCTGATGAGCGGGATGTAAATTGCCAACAGCCACTCTGGAGAAGTGTACGGTGTGTCCTGAAACATCGAAAAAACACAGCTTAGGGAGCATAGGGCACTTCCACTCATGGGCGTATAAATTGGGAAAACTAAAAATCAGCAAGACACAGGCACCCCAAAGTTTAGGGCTGCTCTGTTGACAAGAACCTCCACTTCATGACACCTTAAATATCCCAGGAAAGAGAAAAATGGATAAAGAAGTTGTGGTCCTTATGTACAATGCAATATCACTCAGACATGAAATCAATGTCATAAGGCTAGTAGAAGCAAGATGAGTGGACTTAGGTACGACGATTCTAAGTGAAATAAGTCACACAGAAAAAGACACTTATCATAAGCTATCACTTATAGAGGGAATGTAAAAACCGCTACACTTGAACTGAATTACAGAACAGAACAGAATCACACGTTTAGAAAACACACTATGGCTGCTTAACGGGAAAGGTGAGGTGGGGTGATGCATAAAACAAGGGGTTCAAATTCTCTCAGATACCGTTCCATACACCCAATACGTAATAGACAAGACCTACTCCTTGCTCAGTGAACTGGACTCAACACCCCCTATTCACCGCACAAGAATATATGTGACTAGTAACAATCTTAAAACCTATGTATTGATATCTGTCTGGAAGTGAGTCAAGTGGGTGTAAATCCGCATAAACACAGCCGTGAAAAGCAGCTAAACCCCATTATAAAAATAAATTACTTTTAAAAACCCGTAAAACAAAGACAGTGAAAGAGAGAGAAATTCTTACAAAATTCGTTCAGGGGCTGTGATGCAACCTGGATTGACCATATCTAGACCCACAGCTGGATGAGACATAAGGGTGGACACTCTTGGGGCTGAGAGGTTGGGTGAGGTTGGGTGAGCAAACGCAGACCCTTTAAAGTAATACTGCATGGTACCCATCCCATGGGTCCCAAATCTCCAGGTTCAAGGGCATCTTCCTACATCGAAATCTTGCATGAGGAACCCAGAAGAAGGTACACCGTGTGATTTTGAAAGGTTTCTAAAACGCACCTTATTTCTCATCTCCTTGTGCTCGGGTTCGCCATTCCAGCTACTTCACTAGCAATCTCCCTACTTGGAGAATCAGCACCTTTAACCTCCTGTTCTGTACAGGTTGCAATTTGTCCTGAGGATGAACGGGAAGAGGGGCAACCAATGAGAGACTAGATCTAGGTGTTGGGACAGGCACAGGTCACTCTATTTTCCCATCAGGAAGAAGAATTAACCACAGGCTCAGCCTGCTGCCGGGAACCAGAATAGGGCCTGAGGCAATCCCGTGCTTTTGCGGCCAGCTCCCAAACAAGACAGTTGAAAAATGGAGCTCAGGGGCACTGCCATTCACAAACCTGCTGAGTTATAAATGATAACTCTCGTCCACAAATATATTGAGGGAAGGCAACGAAGAGGATTTGAAAGCAAGGCAGAATTGCAGGAAACAGGTTTCAGGAGGTAGATTCGAATCGCCTTTAAAGCACATGAAAAGCGGCAAAACGTCGACAATGATGCCCTTGGCCAAAAAGGGCGTATGCGTTTTTTCCTGAATATATTCAGGAAAAAACGCATACGCCCTTTTTGGCCAACCAAGCAACCTGGAAAGGCAAATCAGCGCTACAAAGAAGTCTCGCTTCCCATCGGTCAAAAGGGCCATGCTGCAAAAATTGTCAAAACCAGAAATGCAGGACAGGCCATGGAGAAATGGCAGCCTTGCTACGCTGATGAGCGGGATGTAAATTGCCAACAGCCACTCTGGAGAAGTGTACGGTGTGTCATGAAACATCGAAAAAACACAGCTTAGGGAACATAGGGCACGTCCACTCATGGGCGTATAAATTGGGAAAACTAAAAATCAGCAAGACACAGGCACCCCAAAGTTTAGGGCTGCTCTGTTGACAAGAACCTCCACTTCATGACACCTTAAATATCCCAGGAAAGAGAAAAATGGATAAAGAAGTTGTGGTCCTTATGTACAATGCAATATCACTCAGACATGAAATCAATGTCATAAGGCTAGTAGAAGCAAGATGAGTGGACTTAGGTACGACGATTCTAAGTGAAATAAGTCACACAGAAAAAGACACTTATCATAAGCTATCACTTATAGAGGGAATGTAAAAACCGCTACACTTGAACTGAATTACAGAACAGAACAGAATCACACGTTTAGAAAACACACTATGGCTGCTTAACGGGAAAGGTGAGGTGGGGTGATGCATAAAACAAGGGGTTCAAATTCTCTCAGATACCGTTCCATACACCCAATACGTAATAGACAAGACCTACTCCTTGCTCAGTGAACTGGACTCAACACCCCCTATTCACCGCACAAGAATATATGTGACTAGTAACAATCTTAAAACCTATGTATTGATATCTGTCTGGAAGTGAGTCAAGTGGGTGTAAATCCGCATAAACACAGCCGTGAAAAGCAGCTAAACCCCATTATAAAAATAAATTACTTTTAAAAACCCGTAAAACAAAGACAGTGAAAGAGAGAGAAATTCTTACAAAATTCGTTCAGGGGCTGTGATGCAACCTGGATTGACCATATCTAGACCCACAGCTGGATGAGACATAAGGGTGGACACTCTTGGGGCTGAGAGGTTGGGTGAGGTTGGGTGAGCAAACGCAGACCCTTTAAAGTAATACTGCGTGGTACCCATCCCATGGGTCCCAAATCTCCAGGTTCAAGGGCATCTTCCTACATCGAAATCTTGCATGAGGAACCCAGAAGAAGGTACACCGTGTGATTTTGAAAGGTTTCTAAAACGCACCTTATTTCTCATCTCCTTGTGCTCGGGTTCGCCATTCCAGCTACTTCACTAGCAATCTCCCTACTTGGAGAATCAGCACCTTTAACCTCCTGTTCTGTACAGGTTGCAATTTGTCCTGAGGATGAACGGGAAGAGGGGCAACCAATGAGAGACTAGATCTAGGTGTTGGGACAGGCACAGGTCACTCTATTTTCCCATCAGGAAGAAGAATTAACCACAGGCTCAGCCTGCCGCCAGGAACCAGAATAGGGCCTGAGGCAATCCCGTGCTTTTGCGGCCAGCTCCCAAACAAGACAGTTGAAAAATGGAGCTCAGGGGCACTGCCATTCACAAACCTGCTGAGTTATAAATGATAACTCTCGTCCACAAATATATTGAGGGAAGGCAACGAAGAGGATTTGAAAGCAAGGCAGAATTGCAGGAAACAGGTTTCAGGAGGTAGATTCGAATCGCCTTTAAAGCACATGAAAAGCGGCAAAACGTGGACAATGATGCCCTTGGCCAAAAAGGGCGTATGCGTTTTTTCCTGAATATATTCAGGAAAAAACGCTTACGCACTTTTTGGCCAACCAAGCAACCTGGAAAGGCAAATCAGCGCTACAAAGAAGTCTCGCTTCCCATCGGTCAAAAGGGTAATGCTGCAAAAAGTGTCAAAACCAGAAATGCAGGACAGGCCATGGAGAAATGGCAGCCTTGCTACGCTGATGGGCGGGATTGTAATTGCCAGCAGCCACTCTGGAGAAGTGTACGGTGTGTCCTGAAACATCGAAAAAACACAGCTTAGGGAGCATAGGGCACGTCCACTCATGGGCGTATAAATTGGGAAAAAGAAAAATCAGCAAGACATAGGCACCCCAAAGTTTAGGGCTGCTCTGTTGACAAGAACCTCCACTTCATGACAACTTAAATATCCCAGGAAAGAGAAAAATGGATAAAGAAGTCGTGGTCCTTATGTACAATGGAATATCACTCAGACATGAAATCAATGTCATAAGGCTAGTAGAAGCAAGATGAGTGGAGTTAAGTACGACGATTCTAAGTGAAATAAGTCACACTGAAAAAGACACTTATCATAAGCTATCATTTATAGAGGGATGTAAAAACCGCTACACTTGAACTGAATTACAAAACAGAACAGAGTCACACGTTTAGAAAACACACTATGGCTGCTTAACGGGAAAGGTGAGGTGGGGTGATGCATAAAACAAGGGGTTCAAATTCGCTCAGATACCGTTCCATACACCCAATATGTAATAGACAAGACCTACTCCTTGCTCAGTGAACTGGACTCAACACCCCCTATTCACCACACAAGAATATATGTGACTAGTAAGAATCTTAAAACCTATTTATTGATATATGTCTGGAAGTGAGTCAAGTGGGTGTAAAGCCGCATAAACACAGCCGTGAAAAGCAGCTAAACCCCATTATAAAAATAAATTACTTTTAAAAACCCGTAAAACAAAGACAGTGAAAGAGAGAGAAATTCTTACAAAATTCGTTCAGAGGCTGTGATGCAACCTGGATTGACCATATCTACACGCACAGCTGGATGAGACATAAGGGTGGACACTCTTGGGGCTGAAAGGTTGGGTTAGGTTGGGTGAGCAAACGCAGACCCTTTAAAGTAATACTGCGTGGTACCCATCCCATGGGTCCCAAGTCTCCAGGTTCAAGGCATCTTCCTACATAGAAAACATGCATGAGAAACTCAGAAGATGGTACACCATGTGATTTTGAAAGGTTTCTAAAACGCACCTCATTTCTCATCTCCTTGTGCTCGGGTTCGCCATTCCAGCTACTTTACTAGCAATCTCCCTACTTGGAGAATCAGCACCTTTAACCTCCTGTTCTGTACAGGTTGCAATTTGTCCTGAGGATGAACGAGAAGAGGGGCAACCAATGAGAGACTAGATCTAGGTGTTGGGACAGGCACAGGTCACTCTAATTTCCCATCAGGAAGAAGAATTAATCACAGGCTCATCCTGCCGCCGGGAACCAGAATAGGGCCTGAGGCAATCCCGCGCTTTTGCGGCCAGCTCCCAAACAAGACACTTGAAAAATGGAGCTCAGGGGCACTGCCATTCACAATCCTGCTGAGTTATAAATGATAACTCTCGTCCACAAATATATTGAGGGAAGGCAACGAAGAGGATTTGAAAGCAAGGCAGAATTGCAGGAAACAGGTTTCAGGAGGTAGATTCGAATCGCCTTTAAAGCACATGAAAAGCGGCAAAACGTGGACAATGATGCTCTTGGCCAAAAAGGGCGTATGCGTTTTTTCCTGAATATATTCAGGAAAAAACGCATACGCCCTTTTTGGCCAACCAAGCAACCTGGAAAGGCAAATCAGCGCTACAAAGAAGTCTCGCTTCCCATCGGTCAAAAGGGTCATGCTGCAAAAAGTGTCAAAACCAGAAATGCAGGACAGGCCATGGAGAAATGGCAGCCTTGCTACGCTGATGGGCGGGATGTTAATTGCCAGCAGCCACTCTGGAGAAGTGTACGGTGTGTCCTGAAACATCGAAAAAACACAGCTTAGGGAGCATAGGGCACGTCCACTCATGGGCGTATAAATTGGGAAAAAGAAAAATCAGCAAGACATAGGCACCCCAAAGTTTAGGGCTGCTCTGTTGACAAGAACCTCCACTTCATGACACCTTAAATATCCCAGGAAAGAGAAAAATAGATAAAGAAGTTGTGGTCCTTATGTACAATGGAATATCACTCAGACATGAAATCAATGTCATAAGGCTAGTAGAAGCAAGATTAGTGGATTTAGGTACGACGATTCTAAGTGAAATAAGTCACACAGAAAAAGACACTTATCAAAAGCTATCACTTATAGAGGGAATGTAAAAACCGCTTCACTTGAACTGAATTACAAAACAGAACAGAGTCACGCGTTTAGAAAACACACTATGGCTGCTTAACGGGAAAGGTGAGGTGGGGTGATGCATAAAACAAGGGTTTCATATTAGCTCAGATACCGTTCCATACACCCAATATGTAATAGACAAGACCTACTCCTTGCTCAGTGAACTGGACTCAACACCCCCTATTCACCGCACAAGTATATATCTGACTAGTAAGAATCTTAAAACCTATGTATTGATATCTCTCTGGAAGTGAGTCAAGTGGGTGTAAAGCCGCATAAACACAGCCGTGAAAAGCAGCTAAACCCCATTATAAAAATAAATTACTTTTAAAAACCAGTAAAACAAAGACAGTGAAAGAGAGAGAAATTCTTACAAAATTAGTTCAGAGGCTGTGATGCAACCTGGATTGACCATATCTGGACCCACAGCTGGATGAGACATAAGGGTGGACACTATTGGGGCTTAGAGGTTGGGTGAGGTTGGATGAGCAAGTGCAGACCCTTTAAAGTAATACTGCGTGGTACCCATCCCATGGGTCCCAAATCTCCAGTTTCAAGGGCATCTTCCTACATCGAAAACATGCATGAGAAACTCAGAAGATGGTACACTGTGTGATTTTGAAAGGTTTCTAAAACACACCCCATTTCTCATCTCCTTGTGCTCGGGTTCGCCATTCCAGCTACTTTACTAGCAATCTCCCTACTTGGAGAATCAGCACCTTTAACCTCCTGTTCCATACAGGTTGCAATTTGCCCTGAGGATGAACGGGAAAAGGGGCAACCAATGAGAGACTAGATCTAGGTGTTGGGACAGGCACAGGTCACTCTAATTTCCCATCAGGAAGAAGAATTAATCACAGGCTCAGCCTGCCGCCCAGAAGCACATTAGGGCCTGAGGCAATCCCGCGCTTTTGCGGCCAGCTCCCAAAAAAGCGAGTTGAAAAATGGAGCTCAGGGACACTGCAATTCACAAACCCACAGAGTTATAAATGATAACTCTCATCCACAGATATATTGAGGGAAGGCAACGAAGAGGATTTGAATGCAAGGCACAATTACAGAAAACAGATTTCAGGAGGTAGATTCGAATCGCCTTTAAAGCACATGAAAAGCGGCAAAACGTCGACAATGATGCCCTTGGCCAAAAAGGGCGTATGCGTTTTTTCCTGAATATATTCAGGAAAAAACGCATACGCCCTTTTTGGCCAACCAAGCAACCTGGAAAGGCAAATCAGCGCTACAAAGAAGTCTCGCTTCCCATCGGTCAAAAGGGCCATGCTGCAAAAAGTGTCAAAACCAGAAATGCAGGACAGGCCATGGAGAAATGGCAGCCTTGCTACGCTGATGAGCGGGATGTAAATTGCCAACAGCCACTCTGGAGAAGTGTACGGTGTGTCCTGAAACATCGAAAAAACACAGCTTAGGGAGCATAGGGCACGTCCACTCATGGGCGTATAAATTGGGAAAACTAAAAATCAGCAAGACACAGGCACCCCAAAGTTTAGGGCTGCTCTGTTGACAAGAACCTCCACTTCATGACACCTTAAATATCCCAGGAAAGAGAAAAATGGATAAAGAAGTTGTGGTCCTTATGTACAATGCAATATCACTCAGACATGAAATCAATGTCATAAGGCTAGTAGAAGCAAGATGAGTGGACTTAGGTACGACGATTCTAAGTGAAATAAGTCACACAGAAAAAGACACTTATCATAAGCTATCACTTATAGAGGGAATGTAAAAACCGCTACACTTGAACTGAATTACAGAACAGAACAGAATCACACGTTTAGAAAACACACTATGGCTGCTTAACGGGAAAGGTGAGGTGGGGTGATGCATAAAACAAGGGGTTCAAATTCGCTCAGATACCGTTCCATACACCCAATACGTAATAGACAAGACCTACTCCTTGCTCAGTGAACTGGACTCAACACCCCCTATTCACCGCACAAGAATATATGTGACTAGTAACAATCTTAAAACCTATGTATTGATATCTGTCTGGAAGTGAGTCAAGTGGGTGTAAATCCGCATAAACACAGCCGTGAAAAGCAGCTAAACCCCATTATAAAAATAAATTACTTTTAAAAACCCGTAAAACAAAGACAGTGAAAGAGAGAGAAATTCTTACAAAATTCGTTCAGGGGCTGTGATGCAACCTGGATTGACCATATCTAGACCCACAGCTAGATGAGACATAAGGGTGGACACTCTTGGGGCTGAAAGGTTGGGTTAGGTTGGGTGAGCAAACGCAGACCCTTTAAAGTAATACTGCGTGGTACCCATCCCATGGGTCCCAAGTCTCCAGGTTCAAGGCATCTTCCTACATAGAAAACATGCATGAGAAACTCAGAAGATGGTACACCGTGTGATTTTGAAAGGTTTCTAAAACGCACCTCATTTCTCATCTCCTTGTGCTCGGGTTCGCCATTCCAGCTACTTTACTAGCAATCTCCCTACTTGGAGAATCAGCACCTTTAACCTCCTGTTCTGTACAGGTTGCAATTTGTCCTGAGGATGAACGGGAAGAGGGGCAACCAATGAGAGACTAGATCTAGGTGTTGGGACAGGCACAGGTCACTCTAATTTCCCATCAGGAAGAAGAATTAATCACAGGCTCATCCTGCCGCCGGGAACCAGAATAGGGCCTGAGGCAATCCCGCGCTTTTGCGGCCAGCTCCCAAACAAGACACTTGAAAAATGGAGCTCAGGGGCACTGCCATTCACAATCCTGCTGAGTTATAAATGATAACTCTCGTCCACAAATATATTGAGGGAAGGCAACGAAGAGGATTTGAAAGCAAGGCAGAATTGCAGGAAACAGGTTTCAGGAGGTAGATTCGAATCGCCTTTAAAGCACATGAAAAGCGGCAAAACGTGGACAATGATGCTCTTGGCCAAAAAGGGCGTATGCGTTTTTTCCTGAATATATTCAGGAAAAAACGCATACGCCCTTTTTGGCCAACCAAGCAACCTGGAAAGGCAAATCAGCGCTACAAAGAAGTCTCGCTTCCCATCGGTCAAAAGGGTCATGCTGCAAAAAGTGTCAAAACCAGAAATGCAGGACAGGCCATGGAGAAATGGCAGCCTTGCTACGCTGATGGGCGGGATGTTAATTGCCAGCAGCCACTCTGGAGAAGTGTACGGTGTGTCCTGAAACATCGAAAAAACACAGCTTAGGGAGCATAGGGCACGTCCACTCATGGGCGTATAAATTGGGAAAAAGAAAAATCAGCAAGACATAGGCACCCCAAAGTTTAGGGCTGCTCTGTTGACAAGAACCTCCACTTCATGACACCTTAAATATCCCAGGAAAGAGAAAAATAGATAAAGAAGTTGTGGTCCTTATGTACAATGGAATATCACTCAGACATGAAATCAATGTCATAAGGCTAGTAGAAGCAAGATTAGTGGATTTAGGTACGACGATTCTAAGTGAAATAAGTCACACAGAAAAAGACACTTATCAAAAGCTATCACTTATAGAGGGAATGTAAAAACCGCTTCACTTGAACTGAATTACAAAACAGAACAGAGTCACGCGTTTAGAAAACACACTATGGCTGCTTAACGGGAAAGGTGAGGTGGGGTGATGCATAAAACAAGGGTTTCATATTAGCTCAGATACCGTTCCATACACCCAATATGTAATAGACAAGACCTACTCCTTGCTCAGTGAACTGGACTCAACACCCCCTATTCACCGCACAAGTATATATCTGACTAGTAAGAATCTTAAAACCTATGTATTGATATCTCTCTGGAAGTGAGTCAAGTGGGTGTAAAGCCGCATAAACACAGCCGTGAAAAGCAGCTAAACCCCATTATAAAAATAAATTACTTTTAAAAACCAGTAAAACAAAGACAGTGAAAGAGAGAGAAATTCTTACAAAATTAGTTCAGAGGCTGTGATGCAACCTGGATTGACCATATCTGGACCCACAGCTGGATGAGACATAAGGGTGGACACTATTGGGGCTTAGAGGTTGGGTGAGGTTGGATGAGCAAGTGCAGACCCTTTAAAGTAATACTGCGTGGTACCCATCCCATGGGTCCCAAATCTCCAGTTTCAAGGGCATCTTCCTACATCGAAAACATGCATGAGAAACTCAGAAGATGGTACACTGTGTGATTTTGAAAGGTTTCTAAAACACACCCCATTTCTCATCTCCTTGTGCTCGGGTTCGCCATTCCAGCTACTTTACTAGCAATCTCCCTACTTGGAGAATCAGCACCTTTAACCTCCTGTTCCATACAGGTTGCAATTTGCCCTGAGGATGAACGGGAAAAGGGGCAACCAATGAGAGACTAGATCTAGGTGTTGGGACAGGCACAGGTCACTCTAATTTCCCATCAGGAAGAAGAATTAATCACAGGCTCAGCCTGCCGCCCAGAAGCACATTAGGGCCTGAGGCAATCCCGCGCTTTTGCGGCCAGCTCCCAAAAGAGCGAGTTGAAAAATGGAGCTCAGGGACACTGCAATTCACAAACCCAAGAGTTATAAATGATAACTCTCATCCACAGATATATTGAGGGAAGGCAACGAAGAGGATTTGAATGCAAGGCACAATTACAGAAAACAGATTTCAGGAGGTAGATTCGAATCGCCTTTAAAGCACATGAAAAGCGGCAAAACGTCGCCAATGATGCCCTTGGCCAAAAAGGGCGTATGCGTTTTTTCCTGAATATATTCAGGAAAAAACGCATACGCCCTTTTTGGCCAACCAAGCAACCTGGAAAGGCAAATCAGCGCTACAAAGAAGTCTCGCTTCCCATCGGTCAAAAGGGCCATGCTGCAAAAAGTGTCAAAACCAGAAATGCAGGACAGGCCATGGAGAAATGGCAGCCTTGCTACGCTGATGAGCGGGATGTAAATTGCCAACAGCCACTCTGGAGAAGTGTACGGTGTGTCCTGAAACATCGAAAAAACACAGCTTAGGGAGCATAGGGCACGACCACTCATGGGCGTATAAATTGGGAAAACTAAAAATCAGCAAGACACAGGCACCCCAAAGTTTAGGGCTGCTCTGTTGACAAGAACCTCCACTACATGACACCTTAAATATCCCAGGAAAGAGAAAAATGGATAAAGAAGTTGTGGTCCTTATGTACAATGCAATATCACTCAGACATGAAATCAATGTCATAAGGCTAGTAGAAGCAAGATGAGTGGACTTAGGTACGACGATTCTAAGTGAAATAAGTCACACAGAAAAAGACACTTATCATAAGCTATCACTTATAGAGGGAATGTAAAAACCGCTACACTTGAACTGAATTACAGAACAGAACAGAATCACACGTTTAGAAAACACACTATGGCTGCTTAACGGGAAAGGTGAGGTGGGGTGATGCATAAAACAAGGGGTTCAAATTCGCTCAGATACCGTTCCATACACCCAATACGTAATAGACAAGACCTACTCCTTGCTCTTTGAACTGGACTCAACACCCCCTATTCACCGCACAAGAATATATGTGACTAGTAACAATCTTAAAACCTATGTATTGATATCTGTCTGGAAGTGAGTCAAGTGGGTGTAAATCCGCATAAACACAGCCGTGAAAAGCAGCTAAACCCCATTATAAAAATAAATTACTTTTAAAAACCCGTAAAACAAAGACAGTGAAAGAGAGAGAAATTCTTACAAAATTCGTTCAGGGGCTGTGATGCAACCTGGATTGACCATATCTAGACCCACAGCTGGATGAGACATAAGGGTGGACACTCTTGGGGCTGAGAGGTTGGGTGAGGTTGGGTGAGCAAACGCAGACCCTTTAAAGTAACACTGCATGGTACCCATCCCATGGGTTCCAAATCTCCAGGTTAAAGGGCATCTTCCTACATCGAAATCTTGCATGAGGAACCCAGAAGAAGGTACACCGTGTGATTTTGAAAGGTTTCTAAAACGCACCTTATTTCTCATCTCCTTGTGCTCGGGTTCGCCATTCCAGCTACTTCACTAGCAATCTCCCTACTTGGAGAATCAGCACCTTTAACCTCCTGTTCTCTACAGGTTGCAATTTGTCCTGAGGATGAACGGGAAGAGGGGCAACCAATGAGAGACTAGATCTAGGTGTTGGGACAGGCAAAGGTCACTCTATTTTCCCATCAGGAAGAAGAATTAACCACAGGCTCAGCCTGCCGCCGGGAACCAGAATAGGGCCTGAGGCAATCCCGTGCTTTTGCGGCCAGCTCCCAAACAAGACACTTGAAAAATGGAGCTCAGGGGCACTGCCATTCACAAACCTGCTGAGTTATAAATGATAACTCTCGTCCACAAATATATTGAGGGAAGGCAACGAAGAGGATTTGAAAGCAAGGCAGAATTGCAGGAAACAGGTTTCAGGAGGTAGATTCGAATCGCCTTTAAAGCACATGAAAAGCGGCAAAACGTGGACAATGATGCCCTTGGCCAAAAAGGGCGTATGGGTTTTTTCCTGAATATATTCAGGAAAAAACGCATACGCCCTTTTTGGCCAACCAAGCAACCTGGAAAGGCAAATCAGCGCTACAAAGAAGTCTCGCTTCCCATCGGTCAAAAGGGTCATGCTGCAAAAAGTGTCAAAACCAGAAATGCAGGACAGGCCATGGAGAAATGGCAGCCTTGCTACGCTAATGGGCGGGATGTTAATTGCCAGCAGCCACTCTGGAGAAGTGTACGGTGTGTCCTGAAACATCGAAAAAACACAGCTTAGGGAGCATAGGGCACGTCCACTCATGGGCGTATAAATTGGGAAAAAGAAAAATCAGCAAGACATAGGCACCCCAAAGTTTAGGGCTGCTCTGTTGACAAGAACCTCCACTTCATGACACCTTAAATATCCCAGGACAGAGAAAAATAGATAAAGAAGTTGTGGTCCTTATGTACAATGGAATATCACTCAGACATGAAATCAATGTCATAAGGCTAGTAGAAGCAAGATTAGTGGATTTAGGTACGACGATTCTAAGTGAAATAAGTCACACAGAAAAAGACACTTATCAAAAGCTATCACTTATAGAGGGAATGTAAAAACCGCTTCACTTGAACTGAATTACAAAACAGAACAGAGTCACGCGTTTAGAAAACACACTATGGCTGCTTAACGGGAAAGGTGAGGTGGGGTGATGCATAAAACAAGGGTTTCATATTAGCTCAGATACCGTTCCATACACCCAATATGTAATAGACAAGACCTACTCCTTGCTCAGTGAACTGGATTCAACACCCCCTATTCACCGCACAAGTATATATCTGACTAGTAAGAATCTTAAAACCTATGTATTGATATCTCTCTGGAAGTGAGTCAAGTGGGTGTAAAGCCGCATAAACACAGCAGTGAAAAGTAGCTAAACCCCATTATAAAAATAAATTACTTTTAAAAACCAGTAAAACAAAGACAGTGAAAGAGAGAGAAATTCTTACAAAATTAGTTCAGAGGCTGTGATGCAACCTGGATTGACCATATCTGGACCCACAGCTGGATGAGACATAAGGGTGGACACTATTGGGGCTTAGAGGTTGGGTGAGGTTGGATGAGCAAGTGCAGACCCTTTAAAGTAATACTGCGTGGTACCCATCCCATGGGTCCCAAGTCTCCAGGTTCAAGGCATCTTCCTACATCGAAAACATGCATGAGAAACTCAGAAGATGGTACACTGTGTGATTTTGAAAGGTTTCTAAAACACACCCCATTTCTCATCTCCTTGTGCTCGGGTTCGCCTTTCCAGCTACTTTACTAGCAATCTCCTTACTTGGAGAATCAGCACCTTTAACCTCCTGTTCCATACAGGTTGCAATTTGCCCTGAGGATGAACGGGAAAAGGGGCAACCAATGAGAGACTAGATCTAGGTGTTGGGACAGGCACAGGTCACTCTAATTTCCCATCAGGAAGAAGAATTAATCACAGGCTCAGCCTGCCGCCCAGAAGCACATTAGGGCCTGAGGCAATCCCGCGCTTTTGCGGCCAGCTCCCAAAAAAGCGAGTTGAAAAATGGAGCTCAGGGACACTGCAATTCACAAACCCACAGAGTTATAAATGATAACTCTCATCCACAGATATATTGAGGGAAGGCAACGAAGAGGATTTGAATGCAAGGCACAATTACAGAAAACAGATTTCAGGAGGTAGATTCGAATCGCCTTTAAAGCACATGAAAAGCGGCAAAACGTCGACAATGATGCCCTTGGCCAAAAAGGGCGTATGCGTTTTTTCCTGAATATATTCAGGAAAAAACGCATACGCCCTTTTTGGCCAACTAAGCAACCTGGAAAGGCAAATCAGCGCTACAAAGAAGTCTCGCTTCCCATTGGTCAAAAGGGCCATGCTGCAAAAAGTGTCAAAACCAGAAATGCAGGACAGGCCATGGAGAAATGGCAGCCTTGCTACGCTGATGAGCGGGATGTAAATTGCCAACAGCCACTCTGGAGAAGTGTACGGTGTGTCCTGAAACATCGAAAAAACACAGCTTAGGGAGCATAGGGCACGTCCACTCATGGGCGTATAAATTGGGAAAACTAAAAATCAGCAAGACACAGGCACCCCAAAGTTTAGGGCTGCTCTGTTGACAAGAACCTCCACTTCATGACACCTTAAATATCCCAGGAAAGAGAAAAATGGATAAAGAAGTTGTGGTCCTTATGTACAATGCAATATCACTCAGACATGAAATCAATGTCATAAGGCTAGTAGAAGCAAGATGAGTGGACTTAGGTACGACGATTCTAAGTGAAATAAGTCACACAGAAAAAGACACTTATCATAAGCTATCACTTATAGAGGGAATGTAAAAACCGCTACACTTGAACTGAATTACAGAACAGAACAGAATCACACGTTTAGAAAACACACTATGGCTGCTTAACGGGAAAGGTGAGGTGGGGTGATGCATAAAACAAGGGGTTCAAATTCGCTCAGATACCGTTCCATACACCCAATACGTAATAGACAAGACCTACTCCTTGCTCAGTGAACTGGACTCAACACCCCCTATTCACCGCACAAGAATATATGTGACTAGTAACAATCTTAAAACCTATGTATTGATATCTGTCTGGAAGTGAGTCAAGTGGGTGTAAATCCGCATAAACACAGCCGTGAAAAGCAGCTAAACCCCATTATAAAAATAAATTACTTTTAAAAACCCGTAAAACAAAGACAGTGAAAGAGAGAGAAATTCTTACAAAATTCGTTCAGGGGCTGTGATGCAACCTGGATTGACCATATCTAGACCCACAGCTGGATGAGACATAAGGGTGGACACTCTTGGGGCTGAGAGGTTGGGTGAGGTTGGGTGAGCAAACGCAGACCCTTTAAAGTAACACTGCATGGTACCCATCCCATGGGTTCCAAATCTCCAGGTTAAAGGGCATCTTCCTACATCGAAATCTTGCATGAGGAACCCAGAAGAAGGTACACCGTGTGATTTTGAAAGGTTTCTAAAACGCACCTTATTTCTCATCTCCTTGTGCTCGGGTTCGCCATTCCAGCTACTTCACTAGCAATCTCCCTACTTGGAGAATCAGCACCTTTAACCTCCTGTTCTCTACAGGTTGCAATTTGTCCTGAGGATGAACGGGAAGAGGGGCAACCAATGAGAGACTAGATCTAGGTGTTGGGACAGGCAAAGGTCACTCTATTTTCCCATCAGGAAGAAGAATTAACCACAGGCTCAGCCTGCCGCCGGGAACCAGAATAGGGCCTGAGGCAATCCCGTGCTTTTGCGGCCAGCTCCCAAACAAGACACTTGAAAAATGGAGCTCAGGGGCACTGCCATTCACAAACCTGCTGAGTTATAAATGATAACTCTCGTCCACAAATATATTGAGGGAAGGCAACGAAGAGGATTTGAAAGCAAGGCAGAATTGCAGGAAACAGGTTTCAGGAGGTAGATTCGAATCGCCTTTAAAGCACATGAAAAGCGGCAAAACGTGGACAATGATGCCCTTGGCCAAAAAGGGCGTATGGGTTTTTTCCTGAATATATTCAGGAAAAAACGCATACGCCCTTTTTGGCCAACCAAGCAACCTGGAAAGGCAAATCAGCGCTACAAAGAAGTCTCGCTTCCCATCGGTCAAAAGGGTCATGCTGCAAAAAGTGTCAAAACCAGAAATGCAGGACAGGCCATGGAGAAATGGCAGCCTTGCTACGCTAATGGGCGGGATGTTAATTGCCAGCAGCCACTCTGGAGAAATGTACGGTGTGTCCTGAAACATCGAAAAAACACAGCTTAGGGAGCATAGGGCACGTCCACTCATGGGCGTATAAATTGGGAAAAAGAAAAATCAGCAAGACATAGGCACCCCAAAGTTTAGGGCTGCTCTGTTGACAAGAACCTCCACTTCATGACACCTTAAATATCCCAGGACAGAGAAAAATAGATAAAGAAGTTGTGGTCCTTATGTACAATGGAATATCACTCAGACATGAAATCAATGTCATAAGGCTAGTAGAAGCAAGATTAGTGGATTTAGGTACGACGATTCTAAGTGAAATAAGTCACACAGAAAAAGACACTTATCAAAAGCTATCACTTATAGAGGGAATGTAAAAACCGCTTCACTTGAACTGAATTACAAAACAGAACAGAGTCACGCGTTTAGAAAACACACTATGGCTGCTTAACGGGAAAGGTGAGGTGGGGTGATGCATAAAACAAGGGTTTCATATTAGCTCAGATACCGTTCCATACACCCAATATGTAATAGACAAGACCTACTCCTTGCTCAGTGAACTGGATTCAACACCCCCTATTCACCGCACAAGTATATATCTGACTAGTAAGAATCTTAAAACCTATGTATTGATATCTCTCTGGAAGTGAGTCAAGTGGGTGTAAAGCCGCATAAACACAGCAGTGAAAAGTAGCTAAACCCCATTATAAAAATAAATTACTTTTAAAAACCAGTAAAACAAAGACAGTGAAAGAGAGAGAAATTCTTACAAAATTAGTTCAGACGCTGTGATGCAACCTGGATTGACCATATCTGGACCCACAGCTGGATGAGACATAAGGGTGGACACTATTGGGGCTTAGAGGTTGGGTGAGGTTGGATGAGCAAGTGCAGACCCTTTAAAGTAATACTGCGTGGTACCCATCCCATGGGTCCCAAGTCTCCAGGTTCAAGGCATCTTCCTACATCGAAAACATGCATGAGAAACTCAGAAGATGGTACACTGTGTGATTTTGAAAGGTTTCTAAAACACACCCCATTTCTCATCTCCTTGTGCTCGGGTTCGCCTTTCCAGCTACTTTACTAGCAATCTCCTTACTTGGAGAATCAGCACCTTTAACCTCCTGTTCCATACAGGTTGCAATTTGCCCTGAGGATGAACGGGAAAAGGGGCAACCAATGAGAGACTAGATCTAGGTGTTGGGACAGGCACAGGTCACTCTAATTTCCCATCAGGAAGAAGAATTAATCACAGGCTCAGCCTGCCGCCCAGAAGCACATTAGGGCCTGAGGCAATCCCGCGCTTTTGCGGCCAGCTCCCAAAAAAGCGAGTTGAAAAATGGAGCTCAGGGACACTGCAATTCACAAACCCACAGAGTTATAAATGATAACTCTCATCCACAGATATATTGAGGGAAGGCAACGAAGAGGATTTGAATGCAAGGCACAATTACAGAAAACAGATTTCAGGAGGTAGATTCGAATCGCCTTTAAAGCACATGAAAAGCGGCAAAACGTCGACAATGATGCCCTTGGCCAAAAAGGGCGTATGCGTTTTTTCCTGAATATATTCAGGAAAAAACGCATACGCCCTTTTTGGCCAACTAAGCAACCTGGAAAGGCAAATCAGCGCTACAAAGAAGTCTCGCTTCCCATCGGTCAAAAGGGCCATGCTGCAAAAAGTGTCAAAACCAGAAATGCAGGACAGGCCATGGAGAAATGGCAGCCTTGCTACGCTGATGAGCGGGATGTAAATTGCCAACAGCCATTCTGGAGAAGTGTACGGTGTGTCCTGAAACATCGAAAAAACACAGCTTAGGGAGCATAGGGCACGTCCACTCATGGGCGTATAAATTGGGAAAACTAAAAATCAGCAAGACACAGGCACCCCAAAGTTTAGGGCTGCTCTGTTGACAAGAACCTCCACTTCATGACACCTTAAATATCCCAGGAAAGAGAAAAATGGATAAAGAAGTTGTGGTCCTTATGTACAATGCAATATCACTCAGACATGAAATCAATGTCATAAGGCTAGTAGAAGCAAGATGAGTGGACTTAGGTACGACGATTCTAAGTGAAATAAGTCACACAGAAAAAGACACTTATCATAAGCTATCACTTATAGAGGGAATGTAAAAACCGCTACACTTGAACTGAATTACAGAACAGAACAGAATCACACGTTTAGAAAACACACTATGGCTGCTTAACGGGAAAGGTGAGGTGGGGTGATGCATAAACAAGGGTTCAAATTCTCTCAGATAGCGTTCCATACACCCAATATGTAATAGACAAGACCTACTCCTTGCTCAGTGAACTGGACTCAACACCCCCTATTCACCGCACAAGAATATATGTGACTAGTAACAATCTTAAAACCTATGTATTGATATCTGTCTGGAAGTGAGTCAAGTGGGTGTAAATCCGCATAAACACAGCCGTGAAAAGCAGCTAAACCCCATTATAAAAATAAATTACTTTTAAAAACCCGTAAAACAAAGACAGTGAAAGAGAGAGAAATTCTTACAAAATTTGTTCAGGGGCTGTGATGCAACCTGGATTGACCATATCTAGACCCACAGCTGGATGAGACATAAGGGTGGACACTCTTGGGGCTGAGAGGTTGGGTGAGGTTGGGTGAGCAAACGCAGACCCTTTAAAGTAATACTGCATGGTACCCATCCCATGGGTCCCAAATCTGCAGGTTCAAGGGCATCTTCCTACATCGAAATCTTGCATGAGGAACCCAGAAGAAGGTACACCGTGTGATTTTGAAAGGTTTCTAAAACGCACCTTATTTCTCATCTCCTTGTGCTCGGGTTCGCCATTCCAGCTACTTCACTAGCAATCTCCCTACTTGGAGAATCAGCACCTTTAACCTCCTGTTCTGTACAGGTTGCAATTTGTCCTGAGGATGAACGGGAAGAGGGGCAACCAATGAGAGACTAGATCTAGGTGTTGGGACAGGCACAGGTCACTCTATTTTCCCATCAGGAAGAAGAATTAACCACAGGCTCAGCCTGCCGCCGGGAACCAGAATAGGGCCTGAGGCAATCCCGTGCTTTTGCGGCCAGCTCCCAAACAAGACAGTTGAAAAATGGAGCTCAGGGGCACTGCCATTCACAAACCTGCTGAGTTATAAATGATAACTCTCGTCCACAAATATATTGAGGGAAGGCAACGAAGAGGATTTGAAAGCAAGGCAGAATTGCAGGAAACAGGTTTCAGGAGGTAGATTCTAATCGCCTTTAAAGCACATGAAAAGCGGCAAAACGTCGACAATGATGCCCTTGGCCAAAAAGGGCGTATGCGTTTTTTCCTGAATATATTCAGGAAAAAACGCATACGCCCTTTTTGGCCAACCAAGCAACCTGGAAAGGCAAATCAGCGCTACAAGAAGTCTCGCATCCCATCGGTCAAAAGGGCCATGCTGCAAAAAGTGTCAAAACCAGAAATGCAGGACAGGGCCATGTAGAAATGGCAGCCTTGCTACGCTGATGAGCGGGATGTAAATTGCCAACAGCCACTCTGGAGAAGTGTACGGTGTGTCCTGAAATATCGAAAAAACACAGCTTAGGGAGCATAGGGCACGTCCACTCATGGCGTATAAATTGGGAAAACTAAAATCAGCAAGACACAGGCACCCCAAAGTTTAGGGCTGCTCTGTTGACAAGAACCTCCACTTCATGACACCTTAAATATCCCAGGAAAGAGAAAAATGGATAAAGAAGTTGTGGTCCTTATGTACAATGCAATATCACTCAGACATGAAATCAATGTCATAAGGCTAGTAGAAGCAAGATGAGTGGACTTAGGTACGACGATTCTAAGTGAAATAAGTCACACAGAAAAAGACACTTATCATAAGCTATCACTTATAGAGGGAATGTAAAAACCGCTACACTTGAACTGAATTACAGAACAGAACAGAATCACACGTTTAGAAAACACACTATGGCTGCTTAACGGGAAAGGTGAGGTGGGTGATGCATAAAACAAGGGGTTCAAATTCGCTCAGATACCGTTCCATACACCCAATATGTAATAGACAAGACCTACTCCTTGCTCAGTGAACTGGACTCAACACCCCCTATTCACCGCACAAGAATATATGTGACTAGTAACAATCTTAAAACCTATGTATTGATATCTGTCTGGAAGTGAGTCAAGTGGGTGTAAATCCGCATAAACACAGCCGTGAAAAGCAGCTAAACCCCATTATAAAAATAAATTACTTTTAAAAACCCGTAAAACAAAGACAGTGAAAGAGAGAGAAATTCTTACAAAATTCGTTCAGGGGCTGTGATGCAACCTGGATTGACCATATCTAGACCCACAGCTGGATGAGACATAAGGGTGGACACTCTTGGGGCTGAGAGGTTGGGTGAGGTTGGGTGAGCAAACGCAGACCCTTTAAAGTAATACTGCATGGTACCCATCCCATGGGTTCCAAATCTCCAGGTTCAAGGGCATCTTCCTACATCGAAATCTTGCATGAGGAACCCAGAAGATGGTACACCGTGTGATTTTGAAAGGTTTCTAAAACGCACCTTATTTCTCATCTCCTTGTGCTCGGGTTCGCCATTCCAGCTACTTCACTAGCAATCTCCCTACTTGGAGAATCAGCACCTTTAACCTCCTGTTCTGTACAGGTTGCAATTTGTCCTGAGGATGAACGGGAAGAGGGGCAACCAATGAGAGACTAGATCTAGGTGTTGGGACAGGCACAGGTCACTCTATTTTCCCATCAGGAAGAAGAATTAACCACAGGCTCATCCTGCCGCCGGGAACCAGAATAGGGCCTGAGGCAATCCCGTGCTTTTGCGGCCAGCTCCCAAACAAGACACTTGAAAAATGGAGCTCAGGGGCACTGCCATTCACAAACCTGCTGAGTTATAAATGATAACTCTCGTCCACAAATATATTGAGGGAAGGCAACGAAGAGGATTTGAAAGCAAGGCAGAATTGCAGGAAACAGGTTTCAGGAGGTAGATTCTAATCGCCTTTAAAGCACATGAAAAGCGGCAAAACGTCGACAATGATGCCCTTGGCCAAAAAGGGCGTATGCGTTTTTTCCTGAATATATTCAGGAAAAAACGCATACGCCCTTTTTGGCCAACCAAGCAACCTGGAAAGGCAAATCAGCGCTACAAAGAAGTCTCGCTTCCCATCGGTCAAAAGGGTCATGCTGCAAAAAGTGTCAAACCAGAAATGCAGGACAGGCCGTGGAGAAATGGCAGCCTTGCTACGCTGATGGGCGGGATGTTAGTTGCCAGCAGCCACTCTGGAGAAGTGTACGGTGTGTCCTGAAACATCGAAAAAACACAGCTTAGGGAGCATAGGGCACGTCCACTCATGGGCGTATAAATTGGGAAAAAGAAAAATCAGCAAGACACAGGCACCCCAAAGATTAGGGCTGCTCTGTTGACAAGAACCTCCACTTCATGACAACTTAAATATCCCAGGAAAGAGAAAAATGGATAAAGAAGTCGTGGTCCTTATGTACAATGGAATATCACTCAGACATGAAATCAATGTCATAAGGCTAGTAGAAGCAAGATGAGTGGAGTTAGGTACGACGATTCTAAGTGAAATAAGTCACACAGAAAAAGACACTTATCATAAGCTATCACTTATAGAGGGAATGTAAAAACCGCTACACTTGAACTGAATTACAGAACAGAACAGAATCACACGTTTAGAAAACACACTATGGCTGCTTAACGGGAAAGGTGAGGTGGGGTGATGCATAAAACAAGGGGTTCAAATTCGCTCAGATACCGTTCCATACACCCAATATGTAATAGAAAAGACCTACTCCTTGCTCAGTGAACTGGACTCAACACCCCCTATTCACCGCACAAGAATATATGTGACTAGTAAGAATCTTAAAACCAATGTATTGATATATGTCTGGAAGTGAGTCAAGTGGGTGTAAAGCCGCATAAACACAGCCGTGAAAAGCAGCTAAACCCCATTATAAAAATAAATTACTTTAAAAACCCGTAAAACAAAGACAGTGAAAGAGAGAGAAATTCTTACAAAATTCGTTCAGAGGCTGTGATGCAAACTGGATTGACCATATCTACACGCACAGCTGGATGAGACATAAGGGTGGACACTCTTGGGGCTGAAACGTTGGGTTAGGTTGGGTGAGCAAACGCAGACCCTTTAAAGTAATACTGCGTGGTACCCATCCCATGGGTCCCATATCTCCAGGTTCAAGGGCATCTTCCTACATCGAAAACATGCATGAGAAACTCAGAAGATGGTACACCGTGTGATTTTGAAAGGTTTCTAAAACACACCCCATTTCTCATCTCCTTGTGCTTGGGTTCGCCTTTCCAGCTACTTTACTAGCAATCAACTTACTTGGAGAATCAGCACCTTTAACCTCCTGTTCCCTACAGGTTGCAATTTGTCCTGAGGATGAACGGGAAGAGGGGCAACCAATGAGAGACTAGATCTAGGTGTTGGGACAGGCACAGGTCACTCTATTTTCCCATCAGGAAGAAGAATTAATCACAGGCTCAGCCTGCCGCCCAGAAGCACAATAGGGCCTGAGGCAATCCTGCGCTTTTGCGGCCACCTCCCAAAAAAGCGAGTTGAAAAATGGAGCTCAGGGACACTGCAATTCACGAAACCGCAGAGTTATAAATGATAACTCTCATCCACAGATATATTGAGGGAAGGCAACGAAGAGGATTTGAAAGCAAGGCAGAATTGCAGGAAACAGATTTCAGGAGGTAGATTCGAATCGCCTGTAAAGCACATGAAAAGCGGCAAAACGTCGACAATGATGCCCTTTGCCAAAAAGGGCGTATGCGTTTTTTCCTGAATATATTCAGGAAAAAACGCATACGCCCTTTTTGGCCAACCAAGCAACCTGGAAAGGCAAATCAGCGCTACAAAGAAGTCTCGCTTCCCATCGACCAAAAGGGCCATGCTAAAAAAGTGTCAAAACCAGAAATGCAGGACAGGCCATGGAGAAATGGCAGCGTTGCTACGCTGATGAGCGGGATGTAAATTGCCAACAGCCACTCTGGAGAAGTGTACGGTGTGTCCTGAAACATCGAAAAAACACAGCTTAGTGCGCATAGGGCACGTCCACTCATGGGCGTATAAATTGGGAAAACTAAAAATCAGCAAGACACAGGCACTCCAAAGTTTAGGGCTGCTCTGTTGACAAGAACCTCCACTTCATGACACCTTAAATATCCCAAGAAAGAGAAAAATGGATAAATAAGTTGTGGTCCTTATGTACAATGCTATATCACTCAGACATGAAATCAATGTCATAAGGCTAGTAGAAGCAAGATGAGTGGATTTAGGTACGACGATTCTAAGTGAAATAAGTCACACAGAAAAAGACACTTATCATAAGCTATCACTTATAGAGGGAATGTAAAAACCGCTACACTTGAACTGAATTACAGAACAGAACAGAATCACACGTTTAGAAAACACACTATGGCTGCTTAACGGGAAAGGTGAGGTGGGGTGATGCATAAAACAAGGGGTTCAAATTCGCTCAGATACCGTTCCATACACCCAATATGTAATAGACAAGACCTACTCCTTGCTCAGTGAACTGGACTCAACACCCCCTATTCACCGCACAAGAATATATGTGACTAGTAACAATCTTAAAACCTATGTATTGATATCTGTCTGGAAGTGAGTCAAGTGGGTGTAAATCCGCATAAACACAGCCGTGAAAAGCAGCTAAACCCCATTATAAAAATAAATTACTTTTAAAAACCCGTAAAACAAAGACAGTGAAAGAGAGAGAAATTCTTACAAAATTCGTTCAGGGGCTGTGATGCAACCTGGATTGACCATATCTAGACCCACAGCTGGATGAGACATAAGGGTGGACACTCTTGGGGCTGAGAGGTTGGGTGAGGTTGGGTGAGCAAACGCAGACCCTTTAAAGTAATACTGCATGGTACCCATCCCATGGGTTCCAAATCTCCAGGTTCAAGGGCATCTTCCTACATCGAAATCTTGCATGAGGAACCCAGAAGATGGTACACCGTGTGATTTTGAAAGGTTTCTAAAACGCACCTTATTTCTCATCTCCTTGTGCTCGGGTTCGCCATTCCAGCTACTTCACTAGCAATCTCCCTACTTGGAGAATCAGCACCTTTAACCTCCTGTTCTGTACAGGTTGCAATTTGTCCTGAGGATGAACGGGAAGAGGGGCAACCAATGAGAGACTAGATCTAGGTGTTGGGACAGGCACAGGTCACTCTATTTTCCCATCAGGAAGAAGAATTAACCACAGGCTCATCCTGCCGCCGGGAACCAGAATAGGGCCTGAGGCAATCCCGTGCTTTTGCGGCCAGCTCCCAAACAAGACACTTGAAAAATGGAGCTCAGGGGCACTGCCATTCACAAACCTGCTGAGTTATAAATGATAACTCTCGTCCACAAATATATTGAGGGAAGGCAACGAAGAGGATTTGAAAGCAAGGCAGAATTGCAGGAAACAGGTTTCAGGAGGTAGATTCTAATCGCCTTTAAAGCACATGAAAAGCGGCAAAACGTCGACAATGATGCCCTTGGCCAAAAAGGGCGTATGCGTTTTTTCCTGAATATATTCAGGAAAAAACGCATACGCCCTTTTTGGCCAACCAAGCAACCTGGAAAGGCAAATCAGCGCTACAAAGAAGTCTCGCTTCCCATCGGTCAAAAGGGTCATGCTGCAAAAAGTGTCAAAACCAGAAATGCAGGACAGGCCGTGGAGAAATGGCAGCCTTGCTACGCTGATGGGCGGGATGTTAATTGCCAGCAGCCACTCTGGAGAAGTGTACGGTGTGTCCTGAAACATCGAAAAAACACAGCTTAGGGAGCATAGGGCACGTCCACTCATGGGCGTATAAATTGGGAAAAAGAAAAATCAGCAAGACACAGGCACCCCAAAGATTAGGGCTGCTCTGTTGACAAGAACCTCCACTTCATGACAACTTAAATATCCCAGGAAAGAGAAAAATGGATAAAGAAGTCGTGGTCCTTATGTACAATGGAATATCACTCAGACATGAAATCAATGTCATAAGGCTAGTAGAAGCAAGATGAGTGGAGTTAGGTACGACGATTCTAAGTGAAATAAGTCACACAGAAAAAGACACTTATCATAAGCTATCACTTATAGAGGGAATGTAAAAACCGCTACACTTGAACTGAATTACAAAACAGAACAGAGTCACACGTTTAGAAAACACACTATGGCTGCTTAACGGGAAAGGTGAGGTGGGGTGATGCATAAAACAAGGGGTTCAAATTCGCTCAGATACCGTTCCATACACCCAATATGTAATAGAAAATACCTACTCCTTGCTCAGTGAACTGGACTCAACACCCCCTATTCACCGCACAAGAATATATGTGACTAGTAAGAATCTTAAAACCAATGTATTGATATATGTCTGGAAGTGAGTCAAGTGGGTGTAAAGCCGCATAAACACAGCCGTGAAAAGCAGCTAAACCCCATTATAAAAATAAATTACTTTAAAAACCCGTAAAACAAAGACAGTGAAAGAGAGAGAAATTCTTACAAAATTCGTTCAGAGGCTGTGATGCAACCTGGATTGACCATATCTACACGCACAGCTGGATGAGACATAAGGGTGGACACTCTTGGGGCTGAAAGGTTGGGTTAGGTTGGGTGAGCAAACGCAGACCCTTTAAAGTAATACTGCGTGGTACCCATCCCATGGGTCCCATATCTCCAGGTTCAAGGGCATCTTCCTACATCGAAAACATGCATGAGAAACTCAGAAGATGGTACACCGTGTGATTTTGAAAGGTTTCTAAAACACACCCCATTTCTCATCTCCTTGTGCTTGGGTTCGCCTTTCCAGCTACTTTACTAGCAATCAACTTACTTGGAGAATCAGCACCTTTAACCTCCTGTTCCCTACAGGTTGCAATTTGTCCTGAGGATGAACGGGAAGAGGGGCAACCAATGAGAGACTAGATCTAGGTGTTGGGACAGGCACAGGTCACTCTATTTTCCCATCAGGAAGAAGAATTAATCACAGGCTCAGCCTGCCGCCCAGAAGCACAATAGGGCCTGAGGCAATCCTGCGCTTTTGCGGCCACCTCCCAAAAAAGCGAGTTGAAAAATGGAGCTCAGGGACACTGCAATTCACGAAACCGCAGAGTTATAAATGATAACTCTCATCCACAGATATATTGAGGGAAGGCAACGAAGAGGATTTGAAAGCAAGGCAGAATTGCAGGAAACAGATTTCAGGAGTAGATTCGAATCGCCTGTAAAGCACATGAAAAGCGGCAAAACGTCGACAATGATGCCCTTTGCCAAAAAGGGCGTATGCGTTTTTTCCTGAATATATTCAGGAAAAAACGCATACGCCCTTTTTGGCCAACCAAGCAACCTGGAAAGGCAAATCAGCGCTACAAAGAAGTCTCGCTTCCCATCGACCAAAAGGGCCATGCTAAAAAAGTGTCAAAACCAGAAATGCAGGACAGGCCATGGAGAAATGGCAGCGTTGCTACGCTGATGAGCGGGATGTAAATTGCCAACAGCCACTCTGGAGAAGTGTACGGTGTGTCCTGAAACATCGAAAAAACACAGCTTAGTGCGCATAGGGCACGTCCACTCATGGGCGTATAAATTGGGAAAACTAAAAATCAGCAAGACACAGGCACTCCAAAGTTTAGGGCTGCTCTGTTGACAAGAACCTCCACTTCATGACACCTTAAATATCCCAAGAAAGAGAAAAATGGATAAATAAGTTGTGGTCCTTATGTACAATGCTATATCACTCAGATATGAAATCAATGTCATAAGGCTAGTAGAAGCAAGATGAGTGGATTTAGGTACGACGATTCTAAGTGAAATAAGTCACACAGAAAAAGACACTTATCATAAGCTATCACTTATAGAGGGAATGTAAAAACCGCTACACTTGAACTGAATTACAGAACAGAACATAATCACACGTTTAGAAAACACACTATGGCTGCTTAACGGGAAAGGTGAGGTGGGGTGATGCATAAAACAAGGGGTTCAAATTCGCTCTGATACCGTTCCATACACCCAATATGTAAAAGACAAGACCTACTCCTTGCTCAGTGAACTGGACTCAACACCCCCTATTCACCGCACAAGAATATATGTGACTAGTAAGAATCTTAAAACCTATGTATTGATATCTGTCTGGAAGTGAGTCAAGTGGGTGTAAAGCCGCATAAACACAGCCGTTAAAAGCAGCTAAACCCCATTATAAAAATAAATTACTTTTAAAAACCCGTAAAACAAAGACAGTGAAAGAGAGAGAAATTCTTACAAAATTCGTTCAGAGGCTGTGATGCAACCTGGATTGACCATATCTACACGCACACATGGATGAGACATAAGGGTGGACACTCTTGGGGCTGAAAGGTTGGGTTTGGTTGGGTGAGCAAACGCAGACCCTTTAAAGTAATACTGTGTGGTACCCATCCCATGGGTCCCAAGTCTCAAGGTTCAAGGGCATCTTCCTACATTGAAAACATGCATGAGAAACTCAGAAGATGGTACACCGTGTGATTTTGAAAGGTTTCTAAAACGCACCTCATTTCTCATCTCCTTGTGCTCGGGTTCGCCATTCCAGCTACTTTACTAGCAATCTCCCTACTTGGAGAATCAGCACCTTTAAGCTCCTGTTCCCTACAGGTTGCAATTTGTCCTGAGGATGAACGGGAAGAGGGGGAACCAATGAGAGACTAGATCTAGCTGTTGGGACAGGCACAGGTCACTCTATTTTCCCATCAGGAAGAAGAATTAACCACAGGCTCAGCCTGCTGCCAGGAACCAGAATAGGGCCTGAGGCAATCCCGTGCTTTTGCGGCCAGCTCTCAAAAAAGACAGTTGAAAAATGGAGCTCAGGGACACTGCAATACACAAACCCGCAGAGTTATAAGTGATAACTCTAATCCACAGATATATTGAGGGAAGGCAACGAAGAGGATTTGAAAGCAAGGCAGAATTGCAGGAAACAGATTTCAGGAGGTAGATTCGAATCGCCTTTAAGGCACATGAAAAGCGGCAAAACGTCGACAATGATGCCCTTGGCCAAAAAGGGCGTATGCGTTTTTTCCTGAATATATTCAGGAAAAAACGCATACGCCCTTTTTGGCCAACCAAGCAACCTGGAAAGGCAAATCAGCGCTACAAAGAAGTCTCGCTTCCCATCGGCCAAAAGGGACATGCTGCAAAAAGTGTCAAAACCAGAAATGCAGGACAGGCCATGGAGAAATGGCAGCCTTGCTACGCTGATGGGCGGGATGTAAATTGCCAACAGCCACTCTGGAGAAGTGTACGGTGTGTCCTGAAACATCGAAAAAACACAGCTTAGTGAGCATAGGGCACGTCCACTCATGGGCGTATAAATTGGGAAAACTAAAAATCAGCAAGACACAGGCACCCCAAAGTTTGGGGCTGCTCTGTTGACAAGAACCTCCACTTCATGACACCTTAAATATCCCAGGAAAGAAAAAAATGGATAAAAAAGTTGTGGTCCTTATGTACAATGGAATATCACTCAGACATGAAATCAATGTCATAAGGCTAGTAGAAGCAAGATGAGTGGACGTAGGTACGACGATTCTAAGTGAAATAAGTCACACAGAAAAAGACACTTATCATAAGCTATCACTTATAGAGGGAATGTAAAAACCGCTACACTTGAACTGAATTACAAAACAGAACAGAGTCACACGTTTAGAAAACACACTATGGCTGCTTAACGGGAAAAGTGAGGTGGGGTGATGCATAAAACAAGGGGTTCAAATTCGCTCAGATACCGTTCCATACACCCAATATGTAATAGACAAGACCTACTCCTTGCTCAGTGAACTGGACTCAACACCCCCTATTCACCGCACAAGAGTATATGTGACTAGTAACAATCTTAAAACCTATGTATTGATATCTGTCTGGAAGTGAGTCAAGTGGGTGTAAATCCGCATAAACACAGCCGTGAAAAGCAGCTAAACCCCATTATAAAAATAAATTACTTTTAAAAACCCGTAAAACAAAGACAGTGAAAGAGAGAGACATTCTTACAAAATTCGTTCAGGGGCTGTGATGCCACCTGGATTGACCATATCTAGACCCACAGCTGGATGAGACATAAGGGTGGACACTCTTGGGGCTGAGAGGTTGGGTGAGCAAACGCAGACCCTTTAAAGTACTACTGCGTGGTACCCATCCCATGGGTCCCAAATCTCCAGGTTCAAGGGCATCTTCCTACATCGAAAACATGCATGAGAAACTCAGAAGATGGTACACCGTGTGATTTTGAAAGGTTTCTAAAACACACCCCATTTCTCATCTCCTTGTGCTCGGGTTCGCCTTTCCAGCTACTTTACTAGCAATCAACTTACTTGGAGAATCAGCACCTTTAACCTCCTGTTCCCTACAGGTTGCAATTTGTCCTGAGGATGAACGGGAAGAGGGGCAACCAATGAGAGACTAGATCTAGCTGTTGGGACAGGCACAGGTCACTCTATTTTCCCATCAGGAAGAAGAATTAACCACAGGCTCAGCCTGCCGCCGGGAACCAGAATAGGGCCTGAGGAAATCCCGTGCTTTTGCGGCCAGCTCCCAAACAAGATAGTTGAAAAATGGAGCTCAGGGGCACTGCCATTCACAAACCTGCTGAGTTATAAATGATAACTCTCGTCCACAAATATATTGAGGGAAGGCAACGAAGAGGATTTGAAAGCAAGGCAGAATTGCAGGAAACAGGTTTCAGGAGGTAGATTCGAATCGCCTTTAAAGCACATGAAAAGCGGCAAAACGTCGACAATGATGCCCTTGGCCAAAAAGGGCGTATGCGTTTTTTCCTGAATATATTCAGGAAAAAACGCATACGCCCTTTTTGGCCAACCAAGCAACCTGGAAAGGCAAATCAGTGCTACAAAGAAGTCTCGCATCCCATCGGTCAAAAGGGTCATGCTGCAAAAAGTCTCAAAACCAGAAATGCAGGACAGGCCATGGAGAAATAGCAGCCTTGCTACGCTGATGGGCGGGATGTTAATTGCCAACAGCCACTCTGGAGAAGTGTACGGTGTGTCCTGAAACATCGAAAAAACACAGCTTAGGGAGCATAGGGCACGTCCACTCATGGGCGTAATAATTGGGAAAACTAAAAATCAGCAAGACACAGGCACCCCAAAGTTTAGGGCTGCTCTGTTGACAAGAACCTCCACTTCATGACACCTTAAATATCCCAGGAAAGAGAAAAATGGATAAAGAATTCGTGGTCCTTATGTACAATGGAATATCACTCAGACATGAAATCAATGTCATAAGGCTAGTAGAAGCAAGATGAGTGGACTTAGGTACGACGATTCTAAGTGAAATAAGTCACACAGAAAAAGACACTTATCATAAGCTATCACTTATAGAGGGAATGTAAAAAACGCTACACTTGAACTTAATTACAAAACAGAACAGAGTCACACGTTTAGAAAACACACTATGGCTGCTTAACGGGAAAGGTGAGGTGGGGTGATGCATAAAACAAGGGTTTCAAATTCGCTCAGATACCGTTCCATACACCCAATATGTAATAGACAAGACCTACTCCTTGCTCAGTGAACTGGACTCAACACCCCCTATTCACCGCACAAGAATATATGTGACTAGTAAGAATCTTAAAACCAATGTATTGATATATGTCTGGAAGTGAGTCAAGTGGGTGTAAAGCCGCATAAACACAGCCGTGAAAAGCAGCTAAACCCCATTATAAAAATAAATTACTTTTAAAAACCCGTAAAACAAAGACAGTGAAAGAGAGAGAAATTCTTACAAAATTCGTTCAGAGGCTGTGATGCAACCTGGATTGACCATATCTACACGCACAGCTGGATGAGACATAAGGGTGGACACTCTTGGGGCTGAAAGGTTGGGTTAGGTTGGGTGAGCAAACGCAGACCCTTTAAAGTAATACTGCGTGGTACCCATCCCATGGGTCCCATATCTCCAGGTTCAAGGGCATCTTCCTACATCGAAAACATGCATGAGAAACTCAGAAGATGGTACACCGTGTGATTTTGAAAGGTTTCTAAAACACACCCCATTTCTCATCTCCTTGTGCTCGGGTTCGCCTTTCCAGCTACTTTACTAGCAATCAACTTACTTGGAGAATCAGCACCTTTAACCTCCTGTTCCCTACAGGTTGCAATTTGTCCTGAGGATGAACGGGAAGAGGGGCAACCAATGAGAGACTAGATCTAGGTGTTGGGACAGGCACAGGTCACTCTATTTTCCCATCAGGAAGAAGAATTAATCACAGGCTCAGCCTGCCGCCCAGAAGCACAATAGGGCCTGAGGCAATCCTGCGCTTTTGCGGCCAGCTCCCAAAAAAGCGAGTTGAAAAATGGAGCTCAGGGACACTGCAATTCACGAAACCGCAGAGTTATAAATGATAACTCTCATCCACAGATATATTGAGGGAAGGCAACGAAGAGGATTTGAAAGCAAGGCAGAATTGCAGGAAACAGATTTCAGGAGGTAGATTCGAATCGCCTGTAAAGCACATGAAAAGCGGCAAAACGTCGACAATGATGCCCTTGGCCAAAAAGGGCGTATGCGTTTTTTCCTGAATATATTCAGGAAAAAACGCATACGCCCTTTTTGGCCAACCAAGCAACCTGGAAAGGCAAATCAGCGCTACAAATAAGTCTCGCTTCCCATCGGTCAAAAGGGCCATGCTAAAAAAGTGTCAAAACCAGAAATGCAGGACAGGTCATGGAAAAATGGCAGCCTTGCTACGCTGATGGGCGGGATGTTAATTGCCAACAGCCACTCTGGAGAAGTGTACGGTGTGTCCAGAAATATCGAAAAAACACAGCTTAGGGAGCATAGGGCACGTCCACTCATGGGCGTATAAATTGGGAAAACTAAAAATCAGCAAGACAGAGGCACCCCAAAGTTTAGGGCTGCTCTGTTGACAAGAACCTCCACTTCATGACACCTTAAATATCCCAGGAAAGAGAAAAATGGATAAAGAAGTCGTGGTCCTTATGTACAATGGAATATCACTCAGACATGAAATCAATGTCATAAGGCTAGGAGAAGCAAGATGAGTGGAGTTAGGTACAGCGATTCCAAGTGAAATAAGTCACACAGAAAAAGACACTTATCATAAGCTATCACTTATAGAGGGAATGTAAAAACCGCTACACTTGAACTGAATTACAAAACAGAACAGAGTCACACGTTTAGAAAACACACTATGGCAGCTTAACGGGAAAGGTGAGGTGGGGTGATGCATAAAACAAGGGTTTCAAATTCGCTCAGATACCGTTCCATACACCCAATATGTAATAGACAAGACCTACTCCTTGCTCAGTGAACTGGACACAACACCCCCTATTCACCGCACAAGAATATACGTGACTAGTAAGAATCTTAAAACCTATGATTTGATACGTGTCTGGAAGTGAGTCAAGTGGGTGTAAAGCCGCATAAACACAGCCGTGAAAAGCAGCTAAACCCCATTATACAAATAAATTAGTTTTAAAAACCCGTAAAACAAAGACAGTGAAAGAGAGAGAAATTCTTACAAAATTCGTTCAGGGGCTGTGATGCAACCTGGATTGACCATATCTAGACCCACAGCTGGATGAGACATAAGGGTGGACACTCTTGGGGCTGAGAGGTTTGGTGTGGTTGGGTGAGCAAACGCAGACCCTTTAAAGTACTACTGCGTGGTACCCATCCCATGGGTCCCAAATCTCCAGGTTCAAGGGCATCTTCCTACATCGAAAACATGCATGAGAAACTCAGAAGATGGTACACCGTGTGATTTTGAAAAGTTTCTGAAATGCACCCCATTTCTCATCTCCTTGTGCTCGGGTTCGCCTTTCCAGCTACTTTACTACCAATCTCCCTACTTGGAGAATCAGCACCTTTAAGCTCCTGTTCCCTACAGGTTGCAATTTGTCCTGAGGATGAACGGGAAGAGGGGCAACCAATGAGAGACTAGATCTAGGTGTTGGGACAGGCACAGGTCACTCTATTTTCCCATCAGGAAGAAGAATTAACCACAGGCTCAGCCTGCTGCCAGGAATCAGAATAGGGCCTGAGGCAATCCCGTGCTTTTGCGGCCAGCTCTCAAAAAAGACAGTTGAAAAATGGAGCTCAGGGACACTGCAATTCACAAACCCGCAGAGTTATAAGTGATAACTCTCATCCACAGATATATTGAGGGAAAGCAACGAAGAGGATTTGAAAGCAAGGCAGAGTTGCAGGAAACAGGTTTCAGGAGGTAGATTCGAATCGCCTTTAAAGCACATGAAAAGCGGCAAAAGGTCGACAATGATGCCCTTGGCCAAAAAGGGCGTATGCGTTTTTTCCTGAATATATTCAGGAAAAAACGCATACGCCCTTTTTGCCCAACCAAGCAACCTGGAAAGGCAAATCAGCGCTACAAATAAGTCTCGCTTCCCATCGGTCAAAAGGGCCATGCTAAAAAAGTGTCAAAACCAGAAATGCAGGACAGGTCATGGAAAAATGGCAGCCTTGCTACGCTGATGGGCAGGATGTTTATTGCCAACAGCCACTCTGGAGAAGTGTACGGTGTGTCCTGAAACATCGAAAAAACACAGCTTAGTGAGCATAGGGCACGTCCACTCATGGGCGTATAAATTGGGAAAACTAAAAATCAGCAAGACACAGGCACCCCAAAGTTTGGGGCTGCTCTGTTGACAAGAACCTCCACTTCATGACACCTTAAATATCCCAGGAAAGAGAAAAATGGATAAAAAAGTTGTGGTCCTTATGTACAATGGAATATCACTCAGACATGAAATCAATGTCATAAGGCTAGTAGAAGCAAGATGAGTGGACTTAGGTACGACGATTCTAAGTGAAATAAGTCACACAGAAAAAGACACTTATCATAAGCTATCACTTATAGAGGGAATGTAAAAACCGCTACACTTGAACTGAATTACAAAACAGAACAGAGTCACACGTTTAGAAAACACACTATGGCTGCTTAACGGGAAAAGTGAGGTGGGGTGATGCATAAAACAAGGGGTTCAAATTCGCTCAGATACCGTTCCATACACCCAATATGTAATAGACAAGACCTACTCCTTGCTCAGTGAACTGGACTCAACACCCCCTATTCACCGCACAAGAGTATATGTGACTAGTAACAATCTTAAAACCTATGTATTGATATCTGTCTGGAAGTGAGTCAAGTGGGTGTAAATCCGCATAAACACAGCCGTGAAAAGCAGCTAAACCCCATTATAAAAATAAATTACTTTTAAAAACCCGTAAAACAAAGACAGTGAAAGAGAGAGACATTCTTACAAAATTCGTTCAGGGGCTGTGATGCCACCTGGATTGACCATATCTAGACCCACAGCTGGATGAGACATAAGGGTGGACACTCTTGGGGCTGAGAGGTTTGGTGAGGTTGGGTGAGCAAACGCAGACCCTTTAAGGTACTACTGCGTGGTACCCATCCCATGGGTCCCAAATCTCCAGGTTCAAGGGCATCTTCCTACATCGAAAACATGCATGAGAAACTCAGAAGATGGTACACCGTGTGATTTTGAAAAGTTTCTGAAATGCACCCCATTTCTCATCTCCTTGTGCTCGGGTTCGCCTTTCCAGCTACTTTACTACCAATCTCCCTACTTGGAGAATCAGCACCTTTAAGCTCCTGTTCCCTACAGGTTGCAATTTGTCCTGAGGATGAACGGGAAGAGGGGCAACCAATGAGAGACTAGATCTAGGTGTTGGGACAGGCACAGGTCACTCTATTTTCCCATCAGGAAGAAGAATTAACCACAGGCTCAGCCTGCTGCCAGGAATCAGAATAGGGCCTGAGGCAATCCCGTGCTTTTGCGGCCAGCTCTCAAAAAAGACAGTTGAAAAATGGAGCTCAGGGACACTGCAATTCACAAACCCGCAGAGTTATAAGTGATAACTCTCATCCACAGATATATTGAGGGAAGGCAACGAAGAGGATTTGAAAGCAAGGCAGAGTTGCAGGAAACAGGTTTCAGGAGGTAGATTCGAATCGCCTTTAAAGCACATGAAAAGCGGCAAAAGGTCGACAATGATGCCCTTGGCCAAAAAGTGCGTATGCGTTTTTTCCTGAATATATTCAGGAAAAAACGCATACGCCCTTTTTGGCCAACCAAGCAACCTGGAAAGGCAAATCAGCGCTACAAATAAGTCTCGCTTCCCATCGGTCAAAAGGGCCATGCTAAAAAAGTGTCAAAACCAGAAATGCAGGACAGGTCATGGAAAAATGGCAGCCTTGCTACGCTGATGGGCGGGATGTTTATTGCCAACAGCCACTCTGGAGAAGTGTACGGTGTGTCCTGAAACATCGAAAAAACACAGCTTAGTGAGCATAGGGCACGTCCACTCATGGGCGTATAAATTGGGAAAACTAAAAATCAGCAAGACACAGGCACCCCAAAGTTTGGGGCTGCTCTGTTGACAAGAACCTCCACTTCATGACACCTTAAATATCCCAGGAAAGAGAAAAATGGATAAAAAAGTTGTGGTCCTTATGTACAATGGAATATCACTCAGACATGAAATCAATGTCATAAGGCTAGGAGAAGCAAGATGAGTGGAGTTAGGTACAGCGATTCCAAGTGAAATAAGTCACACAGAAAAAGACACTTATCATAAGCTATCACTTATAGAGGGAATGTAAAAACCGCTACACTTGAACTGAATTACAAAACAGAACAGAGTCACACGTTTAGAAAACACACTATGGCTGCTTAACGGGAAAAGTGAGGTGGGGTGATGCATAAAACAAGGGGTTCAAATTCGCTCAGATACCGTTCCATACACCCAATATGTAATAGACAAGACCTACTCCTTGCTCAGTGAACTGGACTCAACACCCCCTATTCACCGCACAAGAGTATATGTGACTAGTAACAATCTTAAAACCTATGTATTGATATCTGTCTGGAAGTGAGTCAAGTGGGTGTAAATCCGCATAAACACAGCCGTGAAAAGCAGCTAAACCCCATTATAAAAATAAATTACTTTTAAAAACCCGTAAAACAAAGACAGTGAAAGAGAGAGACATTCTTACAAAATTCGTTCAGGGGCTGTGATGCCACCTGGATTGACCATATCTAGACCCACAGCTGGATGAGACATAAGGGTGGACACTCTTGGGGCTGAGAGGTTGGGTGAGCAAACGCAGACCCTTTAAAGTACTACTGCGTGGTACCCATCCCATGGGTCCCATATCTCCAGGTTCAAGGGCATCTTCCTACATCGAAAACATGCATGAGAAACTCAGAAGATGGTACACCGTGTGATTTTGAAAGGTTTCTAAAACACACCCCATTTCTCATCTCCTTGTGCTCGGGTTCGCCTTTCCAGCTACTTTACTAGCAATCAACTTACTTGGAGAATCAGCACCTTTAACCTCCTGTTCCCTACAGGTTGCAATTTGTCCTGAGGATGAACGGGAAGAGGGGCAACCAATGAGAGACTAGATCTAGCTGTTGGGACAGGCACAGGTCACTCTATTTTCACATCAGGAAGAAGAATTAACCACAGGCTCAGCCTGCCGCCGGGAACCAGAATAGGGCCTGAGGAAATCCCGTGCTTTTGTGGCCAGCTCCCAAACAAGATAGTTGAAAAATGGAGCTCAGGGGCACTGCCATTCACAAACCTGCTGAGTTATAAATGATAACTCTCGTCCACAAATATATTGAGGGAAGGCAACGAAGAGGATTTGAAAGCAAGGCAGAATTGCAGAAAACAGATTTCAGGAGGTAGATTCGAATCGCCTTTAAAGCACATGAAAAGCGGCAAAACGTCGACAATGATGCCCTTGGCCAAAAAGGGCGTATGCGTTTTTTCCTGAATATATTCAGGAAAAAACGCATACGCCCTTTTTGGCCAACCAAGCAACCTGGAAAGGCAAATCAGTGCTACAAAGAAGTCTCGCTTCCCATCGGTCAAAAGGGTCATGCTGCAAAAAGTCTCAAAACCAGAAATGCAGGACAGGCCATGGAGAAATAGCAGCCTTGCTACGCTGATGGGCGGGATGTTAATTGCCAACAGCCACTCTGGAGAAGTGTACGGTGTGTCCTGAAACATCGAAAAAACACAGCTTAGGGAGCATAGGGCACGTCCACTCATGGGCGTAATAATTGGGAAAACTAAAAATCAGCAAGACACAGGCACCCCAAAGTTTAGGGCTGCTCTGTTGACAAGAACCTCCACTTCATGACACCTTAAATATCCCAGGAAAGAGAAAAATGGATAAAGAATTCGTGGTCCTTATGTACAATGGAATATCACTCAGACATGAAATCAATGTCATAAGGCTAGTAGAAGCAAGATGAGTGGACTTAGGTACGACGATTCTAAGTGAAATAAGTCACACAGAAAAAGACACTTATCATAAGCTATCACTTATAGAGGGAATGTAAAAAACGCTACACTTGAACTTAATTACAAAACAGAACAGAGTCACACGTTTAGAAAACACACTATGGCTGCTTAACGGGAAAGGTGAGGTGGGGTGATGCATAAAACAAGGGTTTCAAATTCGCTCAGATACCGTTCCATACACCCAATATGTAATAGACAAGACCTACTCCTTGCTCAGTGAACTGGACTCAACACCCCCTATTCACCGCACAAGAATATATGTGACTAGTAAGAATCTTAAAACCAATGTATTGATATATGTCTGGAAGTGAGTCAAGTGGGTGTAAAGCCGCATAAACACAGCCGTGAAAAGCAGCTAAACCCCATTATAAAAATAAATTACTTTTAAAAACCCGTAAAACAAAGACAGTGAAAGAGAGAGAAATTCTTACAAAATTCGTTCAGAGGCTGTGATGCAACCTGGATTGACCATATCTACACGCACAGCTGGATGAGACATAAGGGTGGACACTCTTGGGGCTGAAAGGTTGGGTTAGGTTGGGTGAGCAAACGCAGACCCTTTAAAGTAATACTGCGTGGTACCCATCCCATGGGTCCCATATCTCCAGGTTCAAGGGCATCTTCCTACATCGAAAACATGCATGAGAAACTCAGAAGATGGTACACCGTGTGATTTTGAAAGGTTTCTAAAACACACCCCATTTCTCATCTCCTTGTGCTCGGGTTCGCCTTTCCAGCTACTTTACTAGCAATCAACTTACTTGGAGAATCAGCACCTTTAACCTCCTGTTCCCTACAGGTTGCAATTTGTCCTGAGGATGAACGGGAAGAGGGGCAACCAATGAGAGACTAGATCTAGGTGTTGGGACAGGCACAGGTCACTCTATTTTCCCATCAGGAAGAAGAATTAATCACAGGCTCAGCCTGCCGCCCAGAAGCACAATAGGGCCTGAGGCAATCCTGCGCTTTTGCGGCCAGCTCCCAAAAAAGCGAGTTGAAAGATGGAGCTCAGGGACACTGCCATTCACGAAACCGCAGAGTTATAAATGATAACTCTCATCCACAGATATATTGAGGGAAGGCAACGAAGAGGATTTGAAAGCAAGGCAGAATTGCAGGAAACAGATTTCAGGAGGTAGATTCGAATCGCCTGTAAAGCACATGAAAAGCGGCAAAACGTCGACAATGATGCCCTTGGCCAAAAAGGGCGTATGCGTTTTTTCCTGAATATATTCAGGAAAAAACGCATACGCCCTTTTTGGCCAACCAAGCAACCTGGAAAGGCAAATCAGCGCTACAAAGAAGTCTCGCTTCCCATCGGTCAAAAGGGCCATGCTAAAAAAGTGTCAAAACCAGAAATGCAGGACAGGCCATGGAAAAATGGCAGCCTTGCTACGCTGATGGGCGGGATGTTAATTGCCAACAGCCACTCTGGAGAAGTGTACGGTGTGTCCAGAAATATCGAAAAAACACAGCTTAGGGAGCATAGGGCACGTCCACTCATGGGCGTATAAATTGGGAAAACTAAAAATCAGCAAGACAGAGGCACCCCAAAGTTTAGGGCTGCTCTGTTGACAAGAACCTCCACTTCATGACACCTTAAATATCCCAGGAAAGAGAAAAATGGATAAAGAAGTCGTGGTCCTTATGTACAATGGAATATCACTCAGACATGAAATCAATGTCATAAGGCTAGGAGAAGCAAGATGAGTGGAGTTAGGTACAACGATTCCAAGTGAAATAAGTCACACAGAAAAAGACACTTATCATAAGCTATCACTTATAGAGGGAATGTAAAAACCGCTACACTTGAACTGAATTACAAAACAGAACAGAGTCACACGTTTAGAAAACACACTATGGCAGCTTAACGGGAAAGGTGAGGTGGGGTGATGCATAAAACAAGGGTTTCAAATTCGCTCAGATACCGTTCCATACACCCAATATGTAATAGACAAGACCTACTCCTTGCTCAGTGAACTGGACACAACACCCCCTATTCACCGCACAAGAATATACGTGACTAGTAAGAATCTTAAAACCTATGATTTGATACGTGTCTGGAAGTGAGTCAAGTGGGTGTAAAGCCGCATAAACACAGCCGTGAAAAGCAGCTAAACCCCATTATACAAATAAATTAGTTTTAAAAACCCGTAAAACAAAGACAGTGAAAGAGAGAGAAATTCTTACATAATTCGTTCAGGGGCTGTGATGCAACCTGGATTGACCATATCTAGACCCACAGCTGGATGAGACATAAGGGTGGACACTCTTGGGGCTGAGAGGTTTGGTGAGGTTGGGTGAGCAAACGCAGACCCTTTAAAGTACTACTGCGTGGTACCCATCCCATGGGTCCCAAATCTCCAGGTTCAAGGGCATCTTCCTACATCGAAAACATGCATGAGAAACTCAGAAGATGGTACACCGTGTGATTTTGAAAAGTTTCTGAAATGCACCCCATTTCTCATCTCCTTGTGCTCGGGTTCGCCTTTCCAGCTACTTTACTACCAATCTCCCTACTTGGAGAATCAGCACCTTTAAGCTCCTGTTCCCTACAGGTTGCAATTTGTCCTGAGGATGAACGGGAAGAGGGGCAACCAATGAGAGACTAGATCTAGGTGTTGGGACAGGCACAGGTCACTCTATTTTCCCATCAGGAAGAAGAATTAACCACAGGCTCAGCCTGCTGCCAGGAATCAGAATAGGGCCTGAGGCAATCCCGTGCTTTTGCGGCCAGCTCTCAAAAAAGACAGTTGAAAAATGGAGCTCAGGGACACTGCAATTCACAAACCCGCAGAGTTATAAGTGATAACTCTCATCCACAGATATATTGAGGGAAGGCAACGAAGAGGATTTGAAAGCAAGGCAGAGTTGCAGGAAACAGGTTTCAGGAGGTAGATTCGAATCGCCTTTAAAGCACATGAAAAGCGGCAAAAGGTCGACAATGATGCCCTTGGCCAAAAAGGGCGTATGCGTTTTTTCCTGAATATATTCAGGAAAAAACGCATACGCCCTTTTTGGCCAACCAAGCAACCTGGAAAGGCAAATCAGCGCTACAAATAAGTCTCGCTTCCCATCGGTCAAAAGGGCCATGCTAAAAAAGTGTCAAAACCAGAAATGCAGGACAGGTCATGGAAAAATGGCAGCCTTGCTACGCTGATGGGCGGGATGTAAATTGCCAACAGCCACTCTGGAGAAGTGTACGGTGTGTCCTGAAACATCGAAAAAACACAGCTTAGTGAGCATAGGGCACGTCCACTCATGGGCGTATAAATTGGGAAAACTAAAAATCAGCAAGACACAGGCACCCCAAAGCTTGGGGCTGCTCTGTTGACAAGAACCTCCACTTCATGACACCTTAAATATCCCAGGAAAGAGAAAAATGGATAAAAAAGTTGTGGTCCTTATGTACAATGGAATATCACTCAGACATGAAATCAATGTCATAAGGCTAGTAGAAGCAAGATGAGTGGACTTAGGTACGACGATTCTAAGTGAAATAAGTCACACAGAAAAAGACACTTATCATAAGCTATCACTTATAGAGGGAATGTAAAAACCGCTACACTTGAACTGAATTACAAAACAGAACAGAGTCACACGTTTAGAAAACACACTATGGCTGCTTAACGGGAAAAGTGAGGTGGGGTGATGCATAAAACAAGGGGTTCAAATTCGCTCAGATACCGTTCCATACACCCAATATGTAATAGACAAGACCTACTCCTTGCTCAGTGAACTGGACTCAACACCCCCTATTCACCGCACAAGAGTATATGTGACTAGTAACAATCTTAAAACCTATGTATTGATATCTGTCTGGAAGTGAGTCAAGTGGGTGTAAATCCGCATAAACACAGCCGTGAAAAGCAGCTAAACCCCATTATAAAAATAAATTACTTTTAAAAACCCGTAAAACAAAGACAGTGAAAGAGAGAGACATTCTTACAAAATTCGTTCAGGGGCTGTGATGCCACCTGGATTGACCATATCTAGACCCACAGCTGGATGAGACATAAGGGTGGACACTCTTGGGGCTGAGAGGTTGGGTGAGCAAACGCAGACCCTTTAAAGTACTACTGCGTGGTACCCATCCCATGGGTCCCATATCTCCAGGTTCAAGGGCATCTTCCTACATCGAAAACATGCATGAGAAACTCAGAAGATGGTACACCGTGTGATTTTGAAAGGTTTCTAAAACACACCCCATTTCTCATCTCCTTGTGCTCGGGTTCGCCTTTCCAGCTACTTTACTAGCAATCAACTTACTTGGAGAATCAGCACCTTTAACCTCCTGTTCCCTACAGGTTGCAATTTGTCCTGAGGATGAACGGGAAGAGGGGCAACCAATGAGAGACTGGATCTAGCTGTTGGGACAGGCACAGGTCACTCTATTTTCACATCAGGAAGAAGAATTAACCACAGGCTCAGCCTGCCGCCGGGAACCAGAATAGGGCCTGAGGAAATCCCGTGCTTTTGCGGCCAGCTCCCAAACAAGATAGTTGAAAAATGGAGCTCAGGGGCACTGCCATTCACAAACCTGCTGAGTTATAAATGATAACTCTCGTCCACAAATATATTGAGGGAAGGCAACGAAGAGGATTTGAAAGCAAGGCAGAATTGCAGAAAACAGATTTCAGGAGGTAGATTCGAATCGCCTTTAAAGCACATGAAAAGCGGCAAAACGTCGACAATGATGCCCTTGGCCAAAAAGGGCGTATGCGTTTTTTCCTGAATATATTCAGGAAAAAACGCATACGCCCTTTTTGGCCAACCAAGCAACCTGGAAAGGCAAATCAGTGCTACAAAGAAGTCTCGCTTCCCATCGGTCAAAAGGGTCATGCTGCAAAAAGTCTCAAAACCAGAAATGCAGGACAGGCCATGGAGAAATAGCAGCCTTGCTACGCTGATGGGCGGGATGTTAATTGCCAACAGCCACTCTGGAGAAGTGTACGGTGTGTCCTGAAACATCGAAAAAACACAGCTTAGGGAGCATAGGGCACGTCCACTCATGGGCGTAATAATTGGGAAAACTAAAAATCAGCAAGACACAGGCACCACAAAGTTTAGGGCTGCTCTGTTGACAAGAACCTCCACTTCATGACACCTTAAATATCCCAGGAAAGAGAAAAATGGATAAAGAAGTTGTGGTCCTTATGTACAATGGAATATCACTCAGACATGAAATCAATGTCATAAGGCTAGTAGAAGCAAGATGAGTGGACTTAGGTACGACGATTCTAAGTGAAATAAGTCACACAGAAAAAGACACTTATCATAAGCTATCACTTATAGAGGGAATGTAAAAAACGCTACACTTGAACTTAATTACAAAACAGAACAGAGTCACACGTTTAGAAAACACACTATGGCTGCTTAACGGGAAAGGTGAGGTGGGGTGATGCATAAAACAAGGGTTTCAAATTCGCTCAGATACCGTTCCATACACCCAATATGTAATAGACAAGACCTACTCCTTGCTCAGTGAACTGGACTCAACACCCCCTATTCACCGCACAAGAATATATGTGACTAGTAAGAATCTTAAAACCAATGTATTGATATATGTCTGGAAGTGAGTCAAGTGGGTGTAAAGCCGCATAAACACAGCCGTGAAAAGCAGCTAAACCCCATTATAAAAATAAATTACTTTTAAAAACCCGTAAAACAAAGACAGTGAAAGAGAGAGAAATTCTTACAAAATTCGTTCAGAGGCTGTGATGCAACCTGGATTGACCATATCTACACGCACAGCTGGATGAGACATAAGGGTGGACACTCTTGGGGCTGAAAGGTTGGGTTAGGTTGGGTGAGCAAACGCAGACCCTTTAAAGTAATACTGCGTGGTACCCATCCCATGGGTCCCATATCTCCAGGTTCAAGGGCATCTTCCTACATCGAAAACATGCATGAGAAACTCAGAAGATGGTACACCGTGTGATTTTGAAAGTTTTCTAAAACACACCCCATTTCTCATCTCCTTGTGCTTGGGTTCGCCTTTCCAGCTACTTTACTAGCAATCAACTTACTTGGAGAATCAGCACCTTTAACCTCCTGTTCCCTACAGGTTGCAATTTGTCCTGAGGATGAACGGGAAGAGGGGCAACCAATGAGAGACTAGATCTAGGTGTTGGGACAGGCACAGGTCACTCTATTTTCCCATCAGGAAGAAGAATTAATCACAGGCTCAGCCTGCCGCCCAGAAGCACAATAGGGCCTGAGGCAATCCTGCGCTTTTGCGGCCACCTCCCAAAAAAGCGAGTTGAAAAATGGAGCTCAGGGACACTGCAATTCACGAAACCGCAGAGTTATAAATGATAACTCTCATCCACAGATATATTGAGGGAAGGCAACGAAGAGGATTTGAAAGCAAGGCAGAATTGCAGGAAACAGATTTCAGGAGGTAGATTCGAATCGCCTGTAAAGCACATGAAAAGCGGCAAAACGTCGACAATGATGCCCTTTGCCAAAAAGGGCGTATGCGTTTTTTCCTGAATATATTCAGGAAAAAACGCATACGCCCTTTTTGGCCAACCAAGCAACCTGGAAAGGCAAATCAGCGCTACAAAGAAGTCTCGCTTCCCATCGACCAAAAGGGCCATGCTAAAAAAGTGTCAAAACCAGAAATGCAGGACAGGCCATGGAGAAATGGCAGCGTTGCTACGCTGATGAGCGGGATGTAAATTGCCAACAGCCACTCTGGAGAAGTGTACGGTGTGTCCTGAAACATCGAAAAAACACAGCTTAGTGCGCATAGGGCACGTCCACTCATGGGCGTATAAATTGGGAAAACTAAAAATCAGCAAGACACAGGCACTCCAAAGTTTAGGGCTGCTCTGTTGACAAGAACCTCCACTTCATGACACCTTAAATATCCCAAGAAAGAGAAAAATGGATAAATAAGTTGTGGTCCTTATGTACAATGCTATATCACTCAGACATGAAATCAATGTCATAAGGCTAGTAGAAGCAAGATGAGTGGATTTAGGTACGACGATTCTAAGTGAAATAAGTCACACAGAAAAAGACACTTATCATAAGCTATCACTTATAGAGGGAATGTAAAAACCGCTACACTTGAACTGAATTACAGAACAGAACATAATCACACGTTTAGAAAACACACTATGGCTGCTTAACGGGAAAGGTGAGGTGGGGTGATGCATAAAACAAGGGGTTCAAATTCGCTCAGATACCGTTCCATACACCCAATATGTAAAAGACAAGACCTACTCCTTGCTCAGTGAACTGGACTCAACACCCCCTATTCACCGCACAAGAATATATGTGACTAGTAAGAATCTTAAAACCTATGTATTGATATCTGTCTGGAAGTGAGTCAAGTGGGTGTAAAGCCGCATAAACACAGCCGTGAAAAGCAGCTAAACCCCATTATAAAAATAAATTACTTTTAAAAACCCGTAAAACAAAGACAGTGAAAGAGAGAGAAATTCTTACAAAATTCGTTCAGAGGCTGTGATGCAACCTGGATTGACCATATCTACACGCACACATGGATGAGACATAAGGGTGGACACTCTTGGGGCTGAAAGGTTGGGTTTGGTTGGGTGAGCAAACGCAGACCCTTTAAAGTAATACTGTGTGGTACCCATCCCATGGGTCCCAAGTCTCAAGGTTCAAGGGCATCTTCCTACATTGAAAACATGCATGAGAAACTCAGAAGATGGTACACCGTGTGATTTTGAAAGGTTTCTAAAACGCACCTCATTTCTCATCTCCTTGTGCTCGGGTTCGCCATTCCAGCTACTTTACTAGCAATCTCCCTACTTGGAGAATCAGCACCTTTAAGCTCCTGTTCCCTACAGGTTGCAATTTGTCCTGAGGATGAACGGGAAGAGGGGGAACCAATGAGAGACTAGATCTAGCTGTTGGGACAGGCACAGGTCACTCTATTTTCCCATCAGGAAGAAGAATTAACCACAGGCTCAGCCTGCTGCCAGGAACCAGAATAGGGCCTGAGGCAATCCCGTGCTTTTGCGGCCAGCTCTCAAAAAAGACAGTTGAAAAATGGAGCTCAGGGACACTGCAATACACAAACCCGCAGAGTTATAAGTGATAACTCTAATCCACAGATATATTGAGGGAAGGCAACGAAGAGGATTTGAAAGCAAGGCAGAATTGCAGGAAACAGATTTCAGGAGGTAGATTCGAATCGCCTTTAAGGCACATGAAAAGCGGCAAAACGTCGACAATGATGCCCTTGGCCAAAAAGGGCGTATGCGTTTTTTCCTGAATATATTCAGGAAAAAACGCATACGCCCTTTTTGGCCAACCAAGCAACCTGGAAAGGCAAATCAGCGCTACAAAGAAGTCTCGCTTCCCATCGGCCAAAAGGGACATGCTGCAAAAAGTGTCAAAACCAGAAATGCAGGACAGGCCATGGAGAAATGGCAGCCTTGCTACGCTGATGGGCGGGATGTAAATTGCCAACAGCCACTCTGGAGAAGTGTACGGTGTGTCCTGAAACATCGAAAAAACACAGCTTAGTGAGCATAGGGCACGTCCACTCATGGGCGTATAAATTGGGAAAACTAAAAATCAGCAAGACACAGGCACCCCAAAGTTTGGGGCTGCTCTGTTGACAAGAACCTCCACTTCATGACACCTTAAATATCCCAGGAAAGAGAAAAATGGATAAAAAAGTTGTGGTCCTTATGTACAATGGAATATCACTCAGACATGAAATCAATGTCATAAGGCTAGTAGAAGCAAGATGAGTGGACTTAGGTACGACGATTCTAAGTGAAATAAGTCACACAGAAAAAGACACTTATCATAAGCTATCACTTATAGAGGGAATGTAAAAACCGCTACACTTGAACTGAATTACAAAACAGAACAGAGTCACACGTTTAGAAAACACACTATGGCTGCTTAACGGGAAAAGTGAGGTGGGGTGATGCATAAAACAAGGGGTTCAAATTCGCTCAGATACCGTTCCATACACCCAATATGTAATAGACAAGACCTACTCCTTGCTCAGTGAACTGGACTCAACACCCCCTATTCACCGCACAAGAGTATATGTGACTAGTAACAATCTTAAAACCTATGTATTGATATCTGTCTGGAAGTGAGTCAAGTGGGTGTAAATCCGCATAAACACAGCCGTGAAAAGCAGCTAAACCCCATTATAAAAATAAATTACTTTTAAAAACCCGTAAAACAAAGACAGTGAAAGAGAGAGACATTCTTACAAAATTCGTTCAGGGGCTGTGATGCCACCTGGATTGACCATATCTAGACCCACAGCTGGATGAGACATAAGGGTGGACACTCTTGGGGCTGAGAGGTTGGGTGAGCAAACGCAGACCCTTTAAAGTACTACTGCGTGGTACCCATCCCATGGGTCCCAAATCTCCAGGTTCAAGGGCATCTTCCTACATCGAAAACATGCATGAGAAACTCAGAAGATGGTACACCGTGTGATTTTGAAAGGTTTCTAAAACACACCCCATTTCTCATCTCCTTGTGCTCGGGTTCGCCTTTCCAGCTACTTTACTAGCAATCAACTTACTTGGAGAATCAGCACCTTTAACCTCCTGTTCCCTACAGGTTGCAATTTGTCCTGAGGATGAACGGGAAGAGGGGCAACCAATGAGAGACTAGATCTAGCTGTTGGGACAGGCACAGGTCACTCTATTTTCCCATCAGGAAGAAGAATTAACCACAGGCTCAGCCTGCCGCCCGGAACCAGAATAGGGCCTGAGGAAATCCCGTGCTTTTGCGGCCAGCTCCCAAACAAGATAGTTGAAAAATGGAGCTCAGGGGCACTGCCATTCACAAACCTGCTGAGTTATAAATGATAACTCTCGTCCACAAATATATTGAGGGAAGGCAACGAAGAGGATTTGAAAGCAAGGCAGAATTGCAGGAAACAGGTTTCAGGAGGTAGATTCGAATCGCCTTTAAAGCACATGAAAAGCGGCAAAACGTCGACAATGATGCCCTTGGCCAAAAAGGGCGTATGCGTTTTTTCCTGAATATATTCAGGAAAAAACGCATACGCCCTTTTTGGCCAACCAAGCAACCTGGAAAGGCAAATCAGTGCTACAAAGAAGTCTCGCATCCCATCGGTCAAAAGGGTCATGCTGCAAAAAGTCTCAAAACCAGAAATGCAGGACAGGCCATGGAGAAATAGCAGCCTTGCTACGCTGATGGGCGGGATGTTAATTGCCAACAGCCACTCTGGAGAAGTGTACGGTGTGTCCTGAAACATCGAAAAAACACAGCTTAGGGAGCATAGGGCACGTCCACTCATGGGCGTAATAATTGGGAAAACTAAAAATCAGCAAGACACAGGCACCCCAAAGTTTAGGGCTGCTCTGTTGACAAGAACCTCCACTTCATGACACCTTAAATATCCCAGGAAAGAGAAAAATGGATAAAGAAGTTGTGGTCCTTATGTACAATGGAATATCACTCAGACATGAAATCAATGTCATAAGGCTAGTAGAAGCAAGATGAGTGGACTTAGGTACGACGATTCTAAGTGAAATAAGTCACACAGAAAAAGACACTTATCATAAGCTATCACTTATAGAGGGAATGTAAAAAACGCTACACTTGAACTTAATTACAAAACAGAACAGAGTCACACGTTTAGAAAACACACTATGGCTGCTTAACGGGAAAGGTGAGGTGGGGTGATGCATAAAACAAGGGTTTCAAATTCGCTCAGATACCGTTCCATACACCCAATATGTAATAGACAAGACCTACTCCTTGCTCAGTGAACTGGACTCAACACCCCCTATTCACCGCACAAGAATATATGTGACTAGTAAGAATCTTAAAACCAATGTATTGATATATGTCTGGAAGTGAGTCAAGTGGGTGTAAAGCCGCATAAACACAGCCGTGAAAAGCAGCTAAACCCCATTATAAAAATAAATTACTTTTAAAAACCCGTAAAACAAAGACAGTGAAAGAGAGAGAAATTCTTACAAAATTCGTTCAGAGGCTGTGATGCAACCTGGATTGACCATATCTACACGCACAGCTGGATGAGACATAAGGGTGGACACTCTTGGGGCTGAAAGGTTGGGTTAGGTTGGGTGAGCAAACGCAGACCCTTTAAAGTAATACTGCGTGGTACCCATCCCATGGGTCCCATATCTCCAGGTTCAAGGGCATCTTCCTACATCGAAAACATGCATGAGAAACTCAGAAGATGGTACACCGTGTGATTTTGAAAGGTTTCTAAAACACACCCCATTTCTCATCTCCTTGTGCTCGGGTTCGCCTTTCCAGCTACTTTACTAGCAATCAACTTACTTGGAGAATCAGCACCTTTAACCTCCTGTTCCCTACAGGTTGCAATTTGTCCTGAGGATGAACGGGAAGAGGGGCAACCAATGAGAGACTAGATCTAGGTGTTGGGACAGGCACAGGTCACTCTATTTTCCCATCAGGAAGAAGAATTAATCACAGGCTCAGCCTGCCGCCCAGAAGCACAATAGGGCCTGAGGCAATCCTGCGCTTTTGCGGCCAGCTCCCAAAAAAGCGAGTTGAAAAATGGAGCTCAGGGACACTGCAATTCACGAAACCGCAGAGTTATAAATGATAACTCTCATCCACAGATATATTGAGGGAAGGCAACGAAGAGGATTTGAAAGCAAGGCAGAATTGCAGGAAACAGATTTCAGGAGGTAGATTCGAATCGCCTGTAAAGCACATGAAAAGCGGCAAAACGTCGACAATGATGCCCTTGGCCAAAAAGGGCGTATGCGTTTTTTCCTGAATATATTCAGGAAAAAACGCATACGCCCTTTTTGGCCAACCAAGCAACCTGGAAAGGCAAATCAGCGCTACAAAGAAGTCTCGCTTCCCATCGGTCAAAAGGGCCATGCTAAAAAAGTGTCAAAACCAGAAATGCAGGACAGGTCATGGAAAAATGGCAGCCTTGCTACGCTGATGGGCGGGATGTTAATTGCCAACAGCCACTCTGGAGAAGTGTACGGTGTGTCCAGAAATATCGAAAAAACACAGCTTAGGGAGCATAGGGCACGTCCACTCATGGGCGTATAAATTGGGAAAACTAAAAATCAGCAAGACAGAGGCACCCCAAAGTTTAGGGCTGCTCTGTTGACAAGAACCTCCACTTCATGACACCTTAAATATCCCAGGAAAGAGAAAAATGGATAAAGAAGTCGTGGTCCTTATGTACAATGGAATATCACTCAGACATGAAATCAATGTCATAAGGCTAGGAGAAGCAAGATGAGTGGAGTTAGGTACAGCGATTCCAAGTGAAATAAGTCACACAGAAAAAGACACTTATCATAAGCTATCACTTATAGAGGGAATGTAAAAACCGCTACACTTGAACTGAATTACAAAACAGAACAGAGTCACACGTTTAGAAAACACACTATGGCAGCTTAACGGGAAAGGTGAGGTGGGGTGATGCATAAAACAAGGGTTTCAAATTCGCTCAGATACCGTTCCATACACCCAATATGTAATAGACAAGACCTACTCCTTGCTCAGTGAACTGGACACAACACCCCCTATTCACCGCACAAGAATATACGTGACTAGTAAGAATCTTAAAACCTATGATTTGATACGTGTCTGGAAGTGAGTCAAGTGGGTGTAAAGCCGCATAAACACAGCCGTGAAAAGCAGCTAAACCCCATTATACAAATAAATTAGTTTTAAAAACCCGTAAAACAAAGACAGTGAAAGAGAGAGAAATTCTTACAAAATTCGTTCAGGGGCTGTGATGCAACGTGGATTGACCATATCTAGACCCACAGCTGGATGAGACATAAGGGTGGACACTCTTGGGGCTGAGAGGTTTGGTGAGGTTGGGTGAGCAAACGCAGACCCTTTAAAGTACTACTGCGTGGTACCCATCCCATGGGTCCCAAATCTCCAGGTTCAAGGGCATCTTCCTACATCGAAAACATGCATGAGAAACTCAGAAGATGGTACACCGTGTGATTTTGAAAAGTTTCTGAAATGCACCCCATTTCTCATCTCCTTGTGCTCGGGTTCGCCTTTCCAGCTACTTTACTACCAATCTCCCTACTTGGAGAATCAGCACCTTTAAGCTCCTGTTCCCTACAGGTTGCAATTTGTCCTGAGGATGAACGGGAAGAGGGGCAACCAATGAGAGACTAGATCTAGGTGTTGGGACAGGCACAGGTCACTCTATTTTCCCATCAGGAAGAAGAATTAACCACAGGCTCAGCCTGCTGCCAGGAATCAGAATAGGGCCTGAGGCAATCCCGTGCTTTTGCGGCCAGCTCTCAAAAAAGACAGTTGAAAAATGGAGCTCAGGGACACTGCAATTCACAAACCCGCAGAGTTATAAGTGATAACTCTCATCCACAGATATATTGAGGGAAGGCAACGAAGAGGATTTGAAAGCAAGGCAGAGTTGCAGGAAACAGGTTTCAGGAGGTAGATTCGAATCGCCTTTAAAGCACATGAAAAGCGGCAAAAGGTCGACAATGATGCCCTTGGCCAAAAAGGGCGTATGCGTTTTTTCCTGAATATATTCAGGAAAAAACGCATACGCCCTTTTTGGCCAACCAAGCAACCTGGAAAGGCAAATCAGCGCTACAAATAAGTCTCGCTTCCCATCGGTCAAAAGGGCCATGCTAAAAAAGTGTCAAAACCAGAAATGCAGGACAGGTCATGGAAAAATGGCAGCCTTGCTACGCTGATGGGCGGGATGTTTATTGCCAACAGCCACTCTGGAGAAGTGTACGGTGTGTCCTGAAACATCGAAAAAACACAGCTTAGTGAGCATAGGGCACGTCCACTCATGGGCGTATAAATTGGGAAAACTAAAAATCAGCAAGACACAGGCACCCCAAAGTTTGGGGCTGCTCTGTTGACAAGAACCTCCACTTCATGACACCTTAAATATCCCAGGAAAGAGAAAAATGGATAAAGAAGTTGTGGTCCTTATGTACAATGGAATATCACTCAGACATGAAATCAATGTCATAAGGCTAGTAGAAGCAAGATGAGTGGACTTAGGTACGACGATTCTAAGTGAAATAAGTCACACAGAAAAAGACACTTATCATAAGCTATCACTTATAGAGGGAATGTAAAAAACGCTACACTTGAACTTAATTACAAAACAGAACAGAGTCACACGTTTAGAAAACACACTATGGCTGCTTAACGGGAAAGGTGAGGTGGGGTGATGCATAAAACAAGGGTTTCAAATTCGCTCAGATACCGTTCCATACACCCAATATGTAATAGACAAGACCTACTCCTTGCTCAGTGAACTGGACACAACACCCCCTATTCACCGCACAAGAATATACGTGACTAGTAAAAATCTTAAAACCTATGATTTGATACGTGTCTGGAAGTGAGTCAAGTGGGTGTAAAGCCGCATAAACACAGCCGTGAAAAGCAGCTAAACCCCATTATACAAATAAATTAGTTTTAAAAACCCGTAAAACAAAGACAGTGAAAGAGAGAGAAATTCTTACAAAATTCGTTCAGAGGCTGTGATGCAACCTGGATTGACCATATCTACACGCACAGCTGGATGAGACATAAGGGTGGACACTCTTGGGGCTGAAAGGTTGGGTTAGGTTGGGTGAGCAAACGCAGACCCTTTAAAGTAATACTGCGTGGTACCCATCCCATGGGTCCCATATCTCCAGGTTCAAGGGCATCTTCCTACATCGAAAACATGCATGAGAAACTCAGAAGATGGTACACCGTGTGATTTTGAAAGGTTTCTAAAACACACCCCATTTCTCATATCCTTGTGCTCGGGTTCGCCTTTCCAGCTACTTTACTAGCAATCAACTTACTTGGAGAATCAGCACCTTTAACCTCCTGTTCCCTACAGGTTGCAATTTGTCCTGAGGATGAACGGGAAGAGGGGCAACCAATGAGAGACTAGATCTAGGTGTTGGGACAGGCACAGGTCACTCTATTTTCCCATCAGGAAGAAGAATTAATCACAGGCTCAGCCTGCCGCCCAGAAGCACAATAGGGCCTGAGGCAATCCTGCGCTTTTGCGGCCAGTTCCCAAAAAAGCGAGTTGAAAAATGGAGCTCAGGGACACTGCCATTCACGAAACCGCAGAGTTATAAATGATAACTCTCATCCACAGATATATTGAGGGAAGGCAACGAAGAGGATTTGAAAGCAAGGCAGAATTGCAGGAAACAGATTTCAGGAGGTAGATTCGAATCGCATGTAAAGCACATGAAAAGCGGCAAAACGTCGACAATGATGCCCTTGGCCAAAAAGGGCGTATGCGTTTTTTCCTGAATATATTCAGGAAAAAACGCATACGCCCTTTTTGGCCAACCAAGCAACCTGGAAAGGCAAATCAGCGCTACAAAGAAGTCTCGCTTCCCATCGGTCAAAAGGGCCATGCTAAAAAAGTGTCAAAACCAGAAATGCAGGACAGGCCATGGAAAAATGGCAGCCTTGCTACGCTGATGGGCGGGATGTTAATTGCCAACAGCCACTCTGGAGAAGTGTACGGTGTGTCCAGAAATATCGAAAAAACACAGCTTAGGGAGCATAGGGCACGTCCACTCATGGGCGTATAAATTGGGAAAACTAAAAATCAGCAAGACAGAGGCACCCCAAAGTTTAGGGCTGCTCTGTTGACAAGAACCTCCACTTCATGACACCTTAAATATCCCAGGAAAGAGAAAAATGGATAAAGAAGTCGTGGTCCTTATGTACAATGGAATATCACTCAGACATGAAATCAATGTCATAAGGCTAGGAGTAGCAAGATGAGTGGAGTTAGGTACAACGATTCCAAGTGAAATAAGTCACACAGAAAAAGACACTTATCATAAGCTATCACTTATAGAGGGAATGTAAAAACCGCTACACTTGAACTGAATTACAAAACAGAACAGAGTCACACGTTTAGAAAACACACTATGGCAGCTTAACGGGAAAGGTGAGGTGGGGTGATGCATAAAACAAGGGTTTCAAATTCGCTCAGATACCGTTCCATACACCCAATATGTAATAGACAAGACCTACTCCTTGCTCAGTGAACTGGACACAACACCCCCTATTCACCGCACAAGAATATACGTGACTAGTAAGAATCTTAAAACCTATGATTTGATACGTGTCTGGAAGTGAGTCAAGTGGGTGTAAAGCCGCATAAACACAGCCGTGAAAAGCAGCTAAACCCCATTATACAAATAAATTAGTTTTAAAAACCCGTAAAACAAAGACAGTGAAAGAGAGAGAAATTCTTACAAAATTCGTTCAGGGGCTGTGATGCAACCTGGATTGACCATATCTAGACCCACAGCTGGATGAGACATAAGGGTGGACACTCTTGGGGCTGAGAGGTTTGGTGAGGTTGGGTGAGCAAACGCAGACCCTTTAAAGTACTACTGCGTGGTACCCATCCCATGGGTCCCAAATCTCCAGGTTCAAGGGCATCTTCCTACATCGAAAACATGCATGAGAAACTCAGAAGATGGTACACCGTGTGATTTTGAAAAGTTTCTGAAATGCACCCCATTTCTCATCTCCTTGTGCTCGGGTTCGCCTTTCCAGCTACTTTACTACCAATCTCCCTACTTGGAGAATCAGCACCTTTAAGCTCCTGTTCCCTACAGGTTGCAATTTGTCCTGAGGATGAACGGGAAGAGGGGCAACCAATGAGAGACTAGATCTAGGTGTTGGGACAGGCACAGGTCACTCTATTTTCCCATCAGGAAGAAGAATTAACCACAGGCTCAGCCTGCTGCCAGGAATCAGAATAGGGCCTGAGGCAATCCCGTGCTTTTGCGGCCAGCTCTCAAAAAAGACAGTTGAAAAATGGAGCTCAGGGACACTGCAATTCACAAACCCGCAGAGTTATAAGTGATAACTCTCATCCACAGATATATTGAGGGAAGGCAACGAAGAGGATTTGAAAGCAAGGCAGAGTTGCAGGAAACAGGTTTCAGGAGGTAGATTCGAATCGCCTTTAAAGCACATGAAAAGCGGCAAAAGGTCGACAATGATGCCCTTGGCCAAAAAGGGCGTATGCGTTTTTTCCTGAATATATTCAGGAAAAAACGCATACGCCCTTTTTGGCCAACAAAGCAACCTGGAAAGGCAAATCAGCGCTACAAATAAGTCTCGCTTCCCATCGGTCAAAAGGGCCATGCTAAAAAAGTGTCAAAACCAGAAATGCAGGACAGGTCATGGAAAAATGGCAGCCTTGCTACGCTGATGGGCGGGATGTTTATTGCCAACAGCCACTCTGGAGAAGTGTACGGTGTGTCCTGAAACATCGAAAAAACACAGCTTAGTGAGCATAGGGCACGTCCACTCATGGGCGTATAAATTGGGAAAACTAAAAATCAGCAAGACACAGGCACCCCAAAGTTTGGGGCTGCTCTGTTGACAAGAACCTCCACTTCATGACACCTTAAATATCCCAGGAAAGAGAAAAATGGATAAAAAAGTTGTGGTCCTTATGTACAATGGAATATCACTCAGACATGAAATCAATGTCATAAGGCTAGTAGAAGCAAGATGAGTGGACTTAGGTACGACGATTCTAAGTGAAATAAGTCACACAGAAAAAGACACTTATCATAAGCTATCACTTATAGAGGGAATGTAAAAACCGCTACACTTGAACTGAATTACAAAACAAAACAGAGTCACACGTTTAGAAAACACACTATGGCTGCTTAACGGGAAAAGTGAGGTGGGGTGATGCATAAAACAAGGGGTTCAAATTCGCTCAGATACCGTTCCATACACCCAATATGTAATAGACAAGACCTACTCCTTGCTCAGTGAACTGGACTCAACACCCCCTATTCACCGCACAAGAGTATATGTGACTAGTAACAATCTTAAAACCTATGTATTGATATCTGTCTGGAAGTGAGTCAAGTGGGTGTAAATCCGCATAAACACAGCCGTGAAAAGCAGCTAAACCCCATTATAAAAATAAATTACTTTTAAAAACCCGTAAAACAAAGACAGTGAAAGAGAGAGACATTCTTACAAAATTCGTTCAGGGGATGTGATGCCACCTGGATTGACCATATCTAGACCAACAGCTGGATGAGACATAAGGTTGGACACTCTTGGGGCTGAGAGGTTGGGTGAGCAAACGCAGACCCTTTAAAGTACTACTGCCTGGTACCCATCCCATGGGTCCCATATCTCCAGGTTCAAGGGCATCTTCCTACATCGAAAACATGCATGAGAAACTCAGAAGATGGTACACCGTGTGATTTTGAAAGGTTTCTAAAACACACCCCATTTCTCATCTCCTTGTGCTCGGGTTCGCCTTTCCAGCTACTTTACTAGCAATCAACTTACTTGGAGAATCAGCACCTTTAACCTCCTGTTCCCTACAGGTTGCAATTTGTCCTGAGGATGAACGGGAAGAGGGGCAACCAATGAGAGACTAGATCTAGCTGTTGGGACAGGCACAGGTCACTCTATTTTCCCATCAAGAAGAAGAATTAACCACAGGCTCAGCCTGCCGCCGGGAACCAGAATAGGGCCTGAGGAAATCCCGTGCTTTTGCGGCCAGCTCCCAAACAAGATAGTTGAAAAATGGAGCTCAGGGGCACTGCCATTCACAAACCTGCTGAGTTATAAATGATAACTCTCGTCCACAAATATATTGAGGGAAGGCAACAAAGAGGATTTGAAAGCAAGGCAGAATTGCAGAAAACAGATTTCAGGAGGTAGATTCGAATCGCCTTTAAAGCACATGAAAAGCGGCAAAACGTCGACAATGATGCCCTTGGCCAAAAAGGGCGTATGCGTTTTTTCCTGAATATATTCAGGAAAAAACGCATACGCCCTTTTTGGCCAACCAAGCAACCTGGAAAGGCAAATCAGTGCTACAAAGAAGTCTCGCATCCCATCGGTCAAAAGGGTCATGCTGCAAAAAGTCTCAAAACCAGAAATGCAGGACAGGCCATGGAGAAATAGCAGCCTTGCTACGCTGATGGGCGGGATGTTAATTGCCAACAGCCACTCTGGAGAAGTGTACGGTGTGTCCTGAAACATCGAAAAAACACAGCTTAGGGAGCATAGGGCACGTCCACTCATGGGCGTAATAATTGGGAAAACTAAAAATCAGCAAGACACAGGCACCCCAAAGTTTAGGGCTGCTCTGTTGACAAGAACCTCCACTTCATGACAACTTAAATATCCCAGGAAAGAGAAAAATGGATAAAGAAGTTGTGGTCCTTATGTACAATGGAATATCACTCAGACATGAAATCAATGTCATAAGGCTAGTAGAAGCAAGATGAGTGGACTTAGGTACGACGATTCTAAGTGAAATAAGTCACACAGAAAAAGACACTTATCATAAGCTATCACTTATAGAGGGAATGTAAAAAACGCTACACTTGAACTTAATTACAAAACAGAACAGAGTCACACGTTTAGAAAACACACTATGGCTGCTTAACGGGA